>NC_136484.1:174360609-174392621 GCF_053919585.1 Euprymna scolopes | reverse complement strand
TCTCCCCTTTTCCCTCTCTCTCTCCCCTTTTTCCTCTATCTCCCCTTTTTCCTCTATCTCCCCTTTTCCTCTATCTCCCCTTTTTCCTCTATCTCCCCTTTTTCCTCTATCTCCCCTTTTTCCTCTCTCTCCCCTTTTCTTCCCCCTCCTTTTCTTTCCCCCCTCTCTCTCTCTCCTTTTCTTTCCCCCCCTTCTCTCTCCTTTTCTTTCCCCCTCTCTCTCTCCTTTTCTTTCCCCCCCTCTCTCTCTCCTTTTCTTTCCCCCCTCTCTCTCTCTCCTTTTCTTTCCCCCCCTCTCTCTCTCTCCTTTGTTTCCCCCCTCTCCTTTTCTTTCCCCCTCTCTCTCTCCTTTTCTTTCCCCCCTCTCTCTCTCCTTTTCCTTTTCTTTCCCCCCTCTCTCTCTCCTTTTCCTTTTCTTTCCCCCCTCTCTCTCTCCTTTTCCTTTTCTTTCCCCCTCTCTCTCTCCTTTTCCTTTTCTTTCCCCCTCTCTCTCTCCTTTTCCTTTTCTTTCCCCCTCTCTCTCTCCTTTTCCTTTTCTTTCCCCCTCTCTCTCTCCTTTTCCTTTTCTTTCCCCCTCTCTCTCTCCTTTTCCTTTTCTTTCCCCCTCTCTCTCTCCTTTTCCTTTTCTTCCCCTGTCTCTCCCCTCGTATTTCCTTTCTTCCCCTGTCTCTCTACCCTCTTTTCTTTTTCCTCGTTTTTTTTCTTTTTTGACTTGACTCCTTTTCCTTTGGCTGCCTGTTTTCCTTTTTTTTTTTCAGATTTACAAATTTTCTTGATTTTCGCTCATCTCCTTAATGTGTTTGCTTGTCTTTTTCTTTTTCTTCAGTTGTTCCATTCGTTTTATATTTAATATATTTATCTTATTTCTCTCTTATCGAGCTCCTCTCTCTGCCCACTTTAAAAATAATCCCTTCGTTTTTAGTCTTAATCATTTTTAACGCCATTAAAACATTTACATATTTTTGCCATATTTATCACTGTATACATAAAAATAGAATAGTAAAAAAAAATCCACATAACCATATGTCCGGCAGAATCATCCCGTACTTTACATTGAAGAAACATTACAACTGTTAGGAGTTATCTCCCTTGTCATAATTGCCCAAAGAAACTTAATCAGATAATAAGCAGTCATATTCCAACCAGAAATGTGTAAATGACATATTTGAATCGGCATTTAAAAAAAAAAGTAATTCTATTTGTTTAGCGACATATGTGTGGAATTGAAAATGGAGAAAGCCATGATAATGTCATTTCATCAATGATGGATGGGTTTGCGATGATTACGGAAAAAAAAAATCTGTAAACATTACAAAAAGACACTACCATTTTTTAAAACTTTCCCAATAATAAGGATTATACTTTATTCCATTGAGTAAAAACATGGCTGATCTTTTGAAAAGCTTCTACAAAAATTGTAACAAAATTGATTTTCGCACTTTTCCTTACACTTAATTTTACAATTTCTTTTCAGAATTTGTTTAATATTGTTGTTTTAGCTTTTAGCTTGAAGCATATATATATATATATATATATATATATATATATATATATAATGAAGGGATTATTTTTAAAGTGGGCAGAGAGAGGAGTTGGATAAGAGAAACAAGATAAATATATCAAATATAAAATGAATGGAACAACTGTAGAAAAAGAAAAATGACAAGCAAACACACACACATATACATATATATATATATATGAGAGAGAGAGAGAGAGAGAGAGAGAGAGAGAGAAGAATCAGAGCGTACAATAAAAATACGATAAGAAAAATAAAGACATAACCATAGGCCCGACAGAATCATCCTTCTAGAAATCTTACAACTTATAGGAATTATCTCGTTTGTCATAATTACCGCTCCCACCCCCTCAAAAACAAACACAAGGAAATCATAAAAATACCCGTCACAGGAGGAGTAAAATTATTTCCTTAAAAAAGGCAATTTAGCATCAAAATATTTAATGATACTAAATCTAATGTCTAGAATCCTTTTTTCTATATAGAGCAAAATCCATCATATCATATTTTGATTCTAAACAATGTCTGAAATTTAAGACTTAAGATTATATGGAGTCTTAAAGAGTTGAAATTCAGAGAATCTTGTTTATTTAATGCCTAATAACTATTGATAAACATTTATGCAAATCTGAAATATTTAAATTTTCAAATAGGAGATTATGCCCATATTATTCGCGTTAAAATCTATTTAAAATATTCCAAAGAAGCTAAAATTTAGATAATATTTATTAATATGTATCCCTTAATATATATTACATAATACTTGGGCGGTGACAGTGGTTTGGTGATAAACGACACGCACTGACAATCTTGGTGTACCAAGTTCGAATCCAGTTCACTCTACAAAAATCATTTGCACTTAGGATGTTAGCGACCTTCACACGATTCCTCTCATAATCTCTGATGCTTTTATAGAAATAATTCAATAAGTCAAGTGGTTAACGACACGGACTGACGACATGGGTGTTGCAAGTTCGAGTCCAGTTCATTCCACAAAAAATAAGATTTGGGCTACCTTCTCATTGTCCCTTCCGATGTCTTTCTAGAAGTAATTCTGACTAGAAAAATATCAAGGAAACCAATGCTAACAATAGAATTTTCTGATTCATACGACACGACGACGATGATGATGATATTTTTAATATGTATTGTTAAAATTAAACTAAAATTGGTATTATTTGAATTTTCATGAGTTTCCACCCACTTTTTGCCCCTTTACATAAACTAAATTAAATATAACCAATATTAACAACCCTTATGCCTAGCAGGTGTATTCCAAAATTCACAATGATCGTTAATTAGTTTTGGAGTGAATCCTGTACATATGAATAAATAGCTTACTCGATATAAACAGAAATTATAAATGGATGTAAATAATATTTTGATCAAGTTTCAGAAAGAAAAATATTCTGATGCGAAGTGTACATGTTGGAATAAATTTGCTCAACGTTTTACAACCGGGGGGAAAAAAAAACTTTGAACTGCACGTGGACAAGTTTAAAAAAATCATTCTTTCTGAAAACTGATTCAAATGTTTCCAATCCAACTATAATTAGTTGTATATTCTACTTTACAGAATTTATTTTGATGGTTTGAAATTAAGATTCGCTGAGGTAACTATTAATGTAGACAATTTTAATACATTTCCGTACCACTGATGGCGTCATTATTTATAAAATCTTTATTCCAATTATGATCTGGTCCTGGATATGACCTTAAACTATATCCAATGGTGAGGCTCCAGTTTACGGGCTTTGGGGAGTATGGAACCACCCTTTAATTGCAATTGCTCCCACGTCCACTCTGACCCGGAGTGGTAATACCTGTTAGGATTCCAACTATGGGTTAAATAGAAATACTTGAAAAATATTCTATTAAAGATTTTTCTTCATATAACTGGATTTGGCATTAAATAGCCTGAAATGAATTGATATGTCATAAAACAAAAACAACAAATCCAATTTTGATCAAAATTTATGACATAATTTTGATTCGAGAAAAGGTCTGAAATGTAAGGCTTAAGCTAAAGAGGTCTTAAGAAGTTGCAATTCAGGGAATCTTTATTTGTTTATGCACGACTAGCAGGGCGCCCGTCATAAAAGACTCTTAAATACGATATTTTAATTAATTTATGTTACTATAGAACCAACTCTTTACTGAGTATTACATTGTGCCCAATATATAATAGTCATTTCAAAATTTAAAAAATAGTAACCCAAAACATTTAGTGCTCCAGCTTTAGTTATTACCATTTGAGCTATCGTCAGGCTGAAAAGAAATAGTTAAAAATGAACCGACTATAACGTATAAATATATACAAAAGCACTTTAAGTCGATTTATGTCAGCATAATTCACATTTTTTTTTAATTTTGACTCCTTTGTAGCTACTTTTACCGGCTCAAAATCCATAAAAAGATAGTACACAAAAAATGCTATCATTAAATGCGCTGCTCTACGGCCTTGCATCTCTGAGCAGATGCACTTGGAAAAAATGGATACAGACCAACAAACATAGTGAGTTTTATAAATTAGATTGTTTGTGTATAGAAAATACACCATATATACTAAGTTTCATTATCTTGGCACCATGGTTTAGTAGTAAAACCGGCAGAGATTGGAGGACGGGGGGGGGTCACAAACTCCCTGAAAGCCAAGCATTCAGGTTTCGTTTGTAGTTTTGCGATAAAAATGCTATTTCAAACTTAAGCATTACAGACAGACGAATTGTCTCGCGCAAAAAAAAAAAAAAAAAAAAATTAAAAACACTTTTTTGGGATGTCACGGGTAGTTTTATTTTTTGTATTATGTTTTCCAACTTCTCAACTCAAATCACTTTTCTCTTGGTTTGATTTTTTTTTTTTTGCCTTTTTCTCCAATCTGAAATCTATTTAAAGTCTACTTCTTGTGGCAGTAGTTTTGAAAATTCGCTTGTTTGTACTGGCACTTCCTGTAGATTTACTCTTTTCTTAGAATCGTTTGGTAGACATTTGATTGGCAGTTTTTCGATGCTGACTTTTTTTATTACCATCAAAAATTGTAGTCTCCAATTTTTATGATTTTTTTTTTTTTACTGGTGTATAAGACATTTGTATCCTGAAAATTCTATTTATGCATGCATGCGTGCATATATATATATATATATGAATCAGATTCACCCCAAACAAGGTAAACTGCCACTGAGACGTAAAGGGTTACTCTATAAGGGACCATGTGCACAGAGAGTTGAGAAGCAAGATACTTGTTTGCATTATATATAAATTTCTGCAAGTCGGAAGCAGGTTACAGTGAAGGAATTCTGAAGTCTAGCTTTCCAACATTGCGTGTGTGTCGGCACCAACCCTATCCTGGGTTTAACCAGCTTCCTCCGAAGGAGGAGGAAGTTTCATGGAAGTATGAAATGCACAAGCGGTCCCCAGTTGCATGTAAATCTATCAGGGGAGATGACGATGTTAGGTTGTTGTAACTCTTGCAGAGAAATGTCGACATCCTCTGTACATACAGCACCTGGAATTGTCAAATTGGTTACCCATTTTAGCAATGACCAGGCTCAACGTTGCCTAACTTCTGTAATCTGACGGGAACCGGTGTGTTAACGTGATTATGACGTATATTCAACATGGGGGGGGACATGTATGGTGTCGATTTATTTTCTATATCATTGCTTTACTCTTTCGAAATAGATATTAATAATCATATCCTTACCTTCCCTTATCTTCTCGAATTGCTGTATAACTGAGGATGAACTATAATCTAGTTTATTTTCTGTTATGGTTTAACTTTAAACTTTGATGTCTACATCATAAAATATAAAATTCGTATCGTCTTGATAAAGGCCATACAGAAAGCTTCATGTTGAAATTTTGGAACAAATGTAAATCAATGTCATAAATCTGTTCATCTCTACAATAATATACGAGACAGATAAACTAATTCAAATATGTGTAGACTTTGGTCAATCATATCTTGAATTTTCGTTTCGGTTAATGCTTGCTTTTGATTAGGTTTCACTTCAAACGCTTTGAAGTAGTAAATTTTGAAACGCCTTTTCTTATCTTAGGAGATTCGAAAGTGACAGAATCATTAATACATACTACTAATACTAATGAATAGAATATTTTTGAACTTTGGAAAGCACTTGCATGCAGAACAAAAAATTTAGTCTTTGTGTATTAGGTTAGTGCAAAAATGTTTATTTTTTATGTATAGTTGAACGTCAAAAAACGACGTTATTTTTGCAGCAACCTTATATTTACTGTGGTCTCTGAAATTTTGGAAGCAAGATTGAATCAAGAATTTCTAATCAACGGATAAATGTCCGTAGTTGTAGGGTTCTTGTTGCTCCTGTTACATTGTAATTTGTATACGTTTCCCAGATGATGCAGCCTTGATTTCTGAAGTCACATCGTGGTTGGAGGACCAACCTGAGGTGTCCTACAAAAACGGTCTCCAGAGCTGCATCAAACGATGGGAGAAATGCATAACTGTGTGGTTCCTATGTAGAGAAAGACTAATAACTGTGGCAAGTTTCGTTGCTCTACTGTTATGAGAAGTGGGTCAGGGGCATTACTTATTGCACGCCCCTCGTAATTCATAAAATATTTGAAAATGGTCAAAAGCATCTATGCATCTCTGAAATAGGTGTCATTTGTCAGTCTGTAATGCTTCAACTAAAGTCATTTTTATTACTACACACACAAATTGAATGGACGCATCTCATTTTAGAAACATTAGAACCAACAGAAAATAACTTTTGTCCATCATTCAAGTTTTAAATATATTTTCCCCTGTTTCAGACTCAAGGTTGAAATATCAGATTGATCCCATTGTATGTCTGGAGCCATTTCCTTTAAAAAACCCAACACATAATAAATGAATAGAATCTATTGGCACTGATAAAAAAATAATAAAAGAAAGATTAGAAATTTGAGTGACACTTATAGTTGTATAGCATATCACTTATCACTTTCGAATGGAGTACTGTTGCCATATTTGAGCAGGAGCTGCTAGAAAGGACTTATCCTGCCTTGATAAAGTTCAAAATAGACTTCATCGCCTCATAGGGAATGTCCTTTTCTCTTCGCTGGAATCTCTTTCTCACAGATGAGATGTTGCGAGTTTGTCTCTGCTTTACCGTTATTTTCATGGCAAGTGCTCGGCTGATCTCTAATATATGGTGTCCCCTCGCCAAACTTTCACAAGAAACACCCGTCTAGCAGAAAGCACTATCAATAATTTCCCCCACTCTTTATATGTGCCTAAATCTAAGCGTAGATTCCATGAGCAAAGCTCTTTTCTTAGAACTGTACGCCTATGGAATCGTCTTCCGTCTTCCTACTTTCCAGCTGACTACAATATGGTTGTCTTCAAGTCTAACGTAAACAAGTTTTTGATGAGCTGTTCCATATAAGTTAACAAATTTACTAACGATTACTATATTATCCAATTTCTACTGTACACTCTTTAACCCTTATCCGCGAGTGGCCTCTTGGCCTTGATGCCTATGTAAAAAAAAAAGAAAAAAAAAAAGGTGTGAATCCGTTTCCGATCAAAGAAAATCTAGGTTATTGGTTGTATGATGTTGAACAAACCTAAAACAAATGATGTTCGCTTCACACATAGCTGCTTCCTCATCTTGGAGCATCTTCAATATGTACTAAAATATTTTGAGTGCTTGGAAATATTTTCGGATCTAATTTCTTCGAGTTATTATAATGCTTGAGGACGCCTCAATAATATGAACTCGTCCTGAGATTAATATTCCAGCTAGTATTATATAAAAGTTATAATGTATTCATAAAATAAATAATAAAAAAATTGCACAGAAAACTTGAATAAAAATTAAAACAAAATTAGTCAGTCATTGAATTATTACAAGTGTAGTTAGTGGAAAAAAAAGGAAATTCCCAAAACGCGCGCGTGTGTGTGTATACATATAATTTTCCTGTTAGAATGAAATATCTTCATTTTCTGTCTGCGAATGGGGAATCATTATCTGGCAAAGGTGAACCATAATCATTCTGTCAGAAAAAGATATTCATTATTTTCTCGAGTCTGTCATTCGGAGTGAGATCAAGATAGGCACCTGCTTTATCTCCCTTGTGACAGATTCGTCTCGGTTCTCTAGTGTCACTCGTGTCTGGCAAACATATGATGTATGACAGCAAAATAAGTGATACAAAAATAACCAATTCTTCAGGTGGCTTAAAGACAGAAAATAATAGGGAAGTTCATATTTTTTTATTAAAAAAAAAAAAAACGTTAAAACTATGAAGAAAAGTAAAGTCAGTTTTTATAAGTTTTTAAAATCACGAAAGAATTTTGCCCATTTGGATATTATATTCTCATTTTCCATCAGCATTTATCATGGAAAATATTCTCTGTTCAGAAACTCTTTATCGATATTTATCTCCCTTGGTCTATCTCTCTCTCTCCCTCTCTCTCTCCCTGTACCTTTTCCTATCTCCCCCGCTCTACCTCCCTGTCTCCCCTGCTCTACCTCCCTGTCTCCCTCCCTTTCTCTTGGTCCTGGATATGACATTAAACTATATCCAGGGGAGGCCCCAGCTTGCGGGCTTTGGGGAATGTAGAGCCACCCTTTAATTGCCATTGCTCACAGGTCCACACTGACCCGGAGTGGTAATACCTATTAGGGTCACAACTATGGGTTAAATATCTCTCTCTCTCTTTATCTCTGTCTCCCTATCTCTCTCTCTTTATCTCTGTCTCCCTATCTCTCTCTCTTTACCTCTGTCTCCCTATCTCTCTCTCTTTACCTCTGTCTTCCTATCTCTCTCTCTTTATATCTGTCTCCCTATCTCTCTCTCTTTATCTCTGTCTCCCTATCTCTCTCTTTATCTCTCTCTCTTTATCTCTCTCTCTTTATCTCTCTCTCTTTATCTCTCTCTCTTTATCTCTCTCTCTTTATCTCTCTCTCTCTTTATCTCTCTCTCTCTTTATCTCTCTCTCTCTTTATCTCTCTCTCTCTTTATCTCTCTCTCTCTTTATCTCTCTCTCTCTTTATCTCTCTCTCTTTATCTCTCTCTCTCTTTATCTCTCTCTCTCTTTATCTCTCTCTCTCTTTATCTCTCTCTCTTTATCTCTCTCTCTCTTTATCTCTCTCTCTTTATCTCTCTCTCTCTTTATCTCTCTCTCTCTTTATCTCTCTCTCTTTATCTCTCTCTCTCTTTATCTCTCTCTCTCTTTATCTCTCTCTCTCTTTATCTCTCTCTCTCTCTTTATCTCTCTCTCTCTCTTTATCTCTCTCTCTTTATCTCTCTCTCTTTATCTCTCTCTCTCTCTTTATCTCTATCTCTCTCTTTATCTCTATCTCTCTCTTTATCTCTATCTCTCTCTTTATCTCTCTCTCTCTTTATCTCTCTCTCTTTATCTCTCTCTCTTTATCTCTCTCTCTTTATCTCTCTCTCTTTATCTCTCTCTCTTTATCTCTCTCTCTTTTTCTCTCTCTCTTTTTCTCTCTCTCTCTTTATCTCTCTCTCTCTCTTTATCTCTCTCTCTCTTTATCTCTCTCTCTCTTTATCTCTCTCTCTCTCTTTATCTCTCTCTCTCTCTCTTTATCTCTCTCTCTCTCTCTTTATCTCTCTCTCTCTCTTTATCTCTCTCTCTCTCTTTATCTCTCTCTCTCTTTATCTCTCTCTCTCTCTTTATCTCTCTCTCTCTCTTTATCTCTCTCTCTCTCTTTATCTCTCTCTCTTTATCTCTCTCTCTCTCTTTATCTCTCTCTCTCTCTTTATCTCTCTCTCTCTCTCTTTATCTCTCTCTCTCTCTCTTTATCTCTCTCTCTCTCTCTTTATCTCTCTCTCTTTATCTCTCTCTCTCTTTATCTCTCTCTCTTTATCTCTCTCTCTCTCTCTCTTTATCTCTCTCTCTCTCTCTTTATCTCTCTCTCTCTCTTTATCTCTCTCTCTCTCTCTTTATCTCTCTCTCTCTCTCTTTATCTCTCTCTCTCTCTTTATCTCTCTCTCTCTCTTTATCTCTCTCTCTCTCTCTTTATCTCTCTCTCTCTCTCTTTATCTCTCTCTCTTTATCTCTCTCTCTCTTTATCTCTCTCTGTCCAACTATCTCTCTCTCTCTGTCCAACTATCTCTCTCTGTCCCTGTAACTCTGTTTTCTAAACTTCCCTCTCTCCATCAAACTTTCATCTCCTATTTTTTTTTATTTAAATAAAACAACGTTAACATCATGATAATTGCATTTTCTACCTTGCCTTGCTCAACTATTATTTCTTTAAACAACTTATTGATTTCTACGTTCAGCTAAACGATGGTGGAGCTGTCACGTTGGCAACACCGACAACGCCAACATCTTTTTTGCTCCTGCCACTGCTGATCTACTTCCTGTTAGCAAATTTCTTTCTTTCTTTAATTCTCCAAGAAATGATTCCACCTTATTTCGGTATTTACATTCTAAGGCTTCAAGTATTAAAACCTTTCCAAAGCCGAAAGCTAAATTGCACATTTCTTGCTAAGATTTCTTGCCTCAAAAATGGTCAGCAGATTTTTAGTCAATTTTTTTACAAAATTGAAGATAACAAATAAGATTCAATTCGAGTAAAAGAAAACATAATCGATAGACACTTATGTGTCATGTAAGTTAAAGAATATATCGCAGACAGTGAGAGGGAGTAACATTTCAGTAATCACTCTGTAAATAAAGTGTTCAATCATCTCGCAAAAAATACATCGTTACTAAAAAGATCTGTCAATATTTAACACAGAAACTTTTTTCTAGGAAAGCAAATTCCACAAAATAAGGAAAATGGATGTCTTTTCTTTTTTCGGGCAAAACCTAGAATTTCATTGGCTAATGCAAAGACATTAACCAAGCAAAAATGTTTTGGTTTTGATTGGTGATTTTCAAAATCCTACTTTAAGAAAATAAGTATTCAACCTCAAGCTGATTGGTCCTTCTTCTACCATGAAAAACGGGCGAGATAAAGATATAGAAACGATAGGCCAAAGCTCTGCCATTGGCTATATATATATATATATATATATATATATATATATATATATATATATATAATCCATTCACGTGAAATCATTTTTTTCTTCCCCCTATTCCCCCTGCTTCACTTTTTGTTATCAAGTAAGATCTTTGACTGACTTGCAGTTTCACCAAATACTTTTGCAAGCAAAATCCGATCCCGTATTTTGCTAATTCCTACCCTCTGATGAGAAGGAAAGTATTTCTTCGAAACTCCGGATTAAGGACTATCTACTTATTTAGTGTTTCCTTTTCAAATTAAATATGTTTTTAACTCTTTTTCAAAGTGTTCTTTTAAAATCTTTTATTAGCTACTTGCTTATATATATATATAATATATATATATATATATATATATATATATATATATATATATATATATATATATGAGAGAGAGAATTATTTTTGTGTTCATTTTACACACGTTGTTGTACACTGGTTTTGTACTTTGCTTCTGACGTGTTGCTCTTATAAAAAAATTCAGGATATATAACTAAGTTACCTAGTGCGACACAATCACGTTGATACACCGGTTCTCGCCAGATCACCGAAGTTAAGCAACGTTGAGCCTGGCCAGTACCAGATGGGTGACCATTTGAGAAGGCTAGGCGCTGTATGTACCTTCTGGGAAGGTTGGGCGTGTGGCCAGCACCCTCACCCTGTAAAAAGAACTCCTCGCTACAAAAGCATCTACAAAGTTGTAGATGGCCTATGCCCCTCCTGGGACTCAAGGGCTATGGTTGGATGGTTGGACTTATAGATACCTAATTGTCTACAAAATGAATTATTAAGATATGGCCATATTTTTTAATGAATAATGTTGTTAGTGGAATCTAACATATATATATATATATATATATATATATATATATATATATATAATGATGTAAATAACTGGGAAGTTCAAATGTATGAAAATAATTAGAGAAAATTAACCAGAACGATGCAGAAATTTGTGGAAACGCGTGTTTAGCATGCAGTATTGAAATGTGCTCTTAGAAAGCTGGATGAATCCACAATTCGTACTGACTTTCAACAAGAACTGAAATGTACAGTCTGTGGTAAATTTCTTCTGTCTGTGGTTGGTTTGGTGAACTACATGATGTTACACAAGGTTAAACAAGACCAACAAATGTTATGAGGATGTGTTGCCAGCCAGAGCATCCGAGTACTGTTATATCTGTGGATCTGTAATTCAGCAAGCGATTTGATTAAAACATTCAAAGGTGCACAATAAAGTCCCTCCACGGCCCAACAAATATTGGCAAGTTCCTTCGTCACATTTGTGTACGATTATAGGAGAGTAAAGCTGTGTTGAAGAACTATGTACGTGCACATCAACCTGAAGAGATGGTAAGCTTAGCCTTCGGCCAAAAATCACAGTGTAGTATCTGTTCTAATGCTACACTTCACCTTTTGCTGTCAACGGTCAGTGGAGAAATCCTTCATGACTGACACAATTTTTATTTTTGTTCCTATCCAGAGTGTCACTTTTTGAGGAGCTGGATTTTCCCCGCATTAAAAACCGACCTTGTATCTAACTCTGCCTTCATGGGGAAGGAAGTAAATAGAAACCCTTAAAATAGATTATCTCCCCTTTGTCTATTGCATTGATAAATCACCTCACCTGTCTTTAAGAATTACCCCATTTAATTGAGTATTGTAGTTGTATTTAATAAACAACCAGGAACTTTATCTTAACGGGATGACAGCAAAAAATTAAATTTTCGGTCTCCTTTGAAATAATTATCATCCTCATAGGACGTATTTAAATAACCGACGTTTAAATGAACTCTTTTTTGCAGATTTAAACGAATATTGTCTTGTGATAATGGACAGTATTATATAAGTTGTGTTGGTTAATTAATTAGTTAATTTATAACCTTTGATAGTTACTTATGAATTTAATAATTAAAATACTTTGCCTGTTGCAAATAAAATCCACACGGAAGTCATATCGACGGTTGACAAAAAGATAAATTAATATGTAGCCATTTTAGTTTTACACACATAGACACTGAGCAGACCGTCTGCATTTATTTACATGTTCAGAACAGTGAGAGCAAATACACGTATTCAATCTTTTTATAGTCAGACAAATGGAAGTTACTCAAACGCTCCGTCATTAAAACCCCAGACATAAGGAGGCAGGGTTTTCACATGATTCTAAGTACACAACTCTAGCAGTTTTCACAGCATCAAGACCTGACTAACAAATTTCCAATAAGTTAGTATTTTAAGTAAACCGATATCACATGTTGTTTGCTAGATCGTTCTTGTATTTTGTTATACATTAGTTTCAACTCGTGTATCATCCTTTTAGCTTTCACGGCATTTATAATACACGGGCAATGCTTGGTAATCTTTCTAGTGATTCAATATTCTGGAATATATTTTCGAATAACAAAATTAATCTTACAATCAAGCCTCCAAACTATGCAAAAAAAACAACAAAAAAAACGATAAAGCAAATCGATATATTAGACAAAATAAAGTTGTCGCTAGTCTTGTCTTATAATTATCTGTCTATCAACAATTGATTTTCTGTATTTAGATTTAAAAGGGAATCGTTTTTGCTTCTCCATATCTGATTCTAATTTTGACATGTAGCTTTCAAGTGAGTGTTTTAGTATCTCCTTTAGATTTACTAGCTACTATTTAATAAATCAATGAACCTTTTGCAGAACATAAAAAAAATCCTGTTAAAAATGAACTCTTCTGAAGTATGAGGGTTGGAATTTTATTTCCTTATTCGATCGATTACTTTGCCGAACTTCGGTTTTGTTCGTTATTAAACTGTAATATTTTTAAAACTACGTGAACAAGCTTCATGAAAATTGATGTCTCGATC
This sequence comes from Euprymna scolopes, assembly GCF_053919585.1. Taxonomy (NCBI): domain Eukaryota; kingdom Metazoa; phylum Mollusca; class Cephalopoda; order Sepiida; family Sepiolidae; genus Euprymna; species Euprymna scolopes. The sequence continues at coordinate 174,379,248 of NC_136484.1, read as the reverse complement.
ATGAAAGTAAACCTGAAGATTTGACTATAATCTTGTTTTAATTTGGAGGCGTATAGAAGATAGTGGTCAGGGCGATTAATCGTAATCGGGAATCGAAAAATCGGAACTTTTTTGGGTATCGGAATCGGAAAAATGTGAGCTTATTTTCCGATGCCAAAAATGATTCTTTTTATCGTTTTACTTTTTTTGTTTAAAACTTTTTTACGACTCGTATTAATGATGAAATGATAAATATTTATTGATTTTAAACTACCAGTGAAATTAAAGTCTATAAGTGACAGCCATATGTATTTTTACATTTGGGAGAATACCTGCATTTTTTACATGAGTTTCTGCGGTAATCCGACCCTCCTTCAACAAAAGCAACTCTACGAGTATATTTAGAAATTTAAATAGAATCGGAATCGGTAATTGTACCGGAATCGAGAAAAATATTAGAATCCTTCCATCACTAATAGAAGGGACGAAGTAAAGAATAGATACCCTGTAGCAGACGACACCGCCTGGCGGTGCCAGGTGCACAATTCAACTAACACCGGTGATTCGACCTTGACATTGGCACAAGCACACGGCGTCGGTTGTTTGTAAACACGTCAAATAGCAAACATGCTCGAATATTCACCAGCATTTTAAAAAAAATATATTTACAAAACCTTTGAAGATTTAAAAGAAAAAGTATATATTTACAAAACATTTTTTAAAAATAAGTAACAAAACGAACGTATTTAAATAAAAGATATTTAAATAAACGGGTGTCTCTTTCTATTTTGGATTTTTGCGACCAAGATTGATTTTTATGTACCGTGTTTTGGGGGGTTCTGTGTGCGTTTTTAAGACAATTCAATATTTATTCTTTAAAACATTAACTTCAGTGACAATATATTTTCAAAATAATATTTTTAAATATTACATTTTTACGAATATTCGCGAGCAAGATTTAAAAAAAAAAAAAGACGAGGTTTTTTTTTTTTCAATTAAATTATAAACTTTATTTGAACTTTCAACAAACTTTTACAGACAGTTTTTTTTTAAATAAAAATTATAAAAAGATTTCTATCTTGTGATACTACATTTCATCTTTATAAAAATAAAAGTTATAAAAAGATGTGAATAAAATAATATATTTTTTTTATCTCAATTGTTTATACTTGTGATTTTATTATGCATAAAAATTGCCTCGGCCTAAAAGGATTTCTCCTTCACTGACCACCGACATACATCGCACTGTAAATAAATATTGAATTGTATCAAAAATGCACAAAAAAGAAATGGCCAAAACCGTATAGAATGAACCTTTTTTTATAAGTTTTATTCAAACAGTCTTTATTTGAACTTAATGGACTGGGACTGTTGTTTTTTTTTTATTATTTATTAACTGTTTTATTCTTTTTATCAAACAAAAATAGAACTTTTATAATGAAATATATATTATGGACTGTTTTTCAAACATCGAAATTTTAAAATTAAAGTTTTATTTAAAACAAAAAAAAAGACAAGGTGTTTTTTCTTTTCGAGATATTTTTTTTCACCATTTATTACTTTGAAATTTTATTCAACAATGAAATGATAAAAAAAAAACTTTTCGTTAAATATATTTTTAAAAAATTATTATAAAATATCCATAAAGTCTATTTTTATGTCTGTAAAAGTTTGTTGAAAGTTCAAATAAAGTTTATAATTTAATTGAAAAAAAAAAAAACACCTTGTCTTTTTTTTTTTTTTTTTTAATCTTGCTTGCGAATATTCGTAAAAATGTAATATTTAAAAGTATTATTTTGAAAATATATTAATTGTCGCTAAAGTTAATGTTTTAAAGAATAAATATTGAATTGTCTTAAAAACGCACACAGAACCCCCCCCCCCAAAAAAAAAACACGGCACATAAAAATCAATCTTGGTCGCAAAAATCCGAAACAGAAAGAGACACCCGTTTATTTAAATATCTTTTATTTAAATACGTTCGTTTTGTTACTTATTTTAAAAAAAATGTTTTGTAAATATATACTTTTTCTTTTAAATCTTCAAAGGTTTTGTAAATATATTTTTAAAAAAATGCTGGTGAATATTCTAGCATGTTTGCTATTTGACGTGTTTACAAACAACCGACGCCGTGTGCTTGTGCCAATGTCAAGGTCGAATCACCGGTGTTAGTTGAATTGTGCGCCTGGCACCGCCAGGCGTCGTCGTCTGCTACAGGGTATCTATTCTTTACTTCGTCCAATAGAAGATGTACTCCCTATAGTTTATTTAAGTTAGTATCCCGAAAGATGATGGAAGAAACCTTGCCAATGAAAACAGTATGGAGATTGAGAGTCGAAAGTAAATCTTCGCTTCATTTTTGACAGCCTCAAAACTCCTGCTTCTTTTTTCTTATCCTTTAGTCCTCATATTCCATGAGCGATGTTTTCTTTTGTTCTCTATCCCTCTAACACTTTTCATTGGCAAGTTTTTGACCTCCAAGTAGTATTTTCTTTAGCTCCTTACATCAAGTGGCTTCACGTCTTATCTGGAGCGATTTCTATATTAATAAAATTGATGCCATTTTCTTTCGGTCTGTAATGCTTCGATTCGAAATATCATTTTCAGAGTTGTGTCAGGTTTGTTTACAATGTGATTTCATTGTAATAACACTAAAACCTACTCCACATATTATCCCAATGCTATCACTAAGGTAACGGAACATCTCTGCAAGCTTAATAATTTCGCCATCCAGATATACATTGTCTATATTTGAGTCATGAGACACAAATCAATTTTTATTGCAATATTTTTGGCATAATAACAGGGTACGATAATAAAGATTTGGACAAATATATTTATAATCAGGTGTGATAAGAACAAACCAATCAGAATTGCTATATAAAATATACTGAATCTTTTTCATTTTTTATCCAATCATAGCGTTTCGTTTGACACAAGAAGGAAATTATGCTCTATTGATCGGGACTGGATTAATACTACCATTTTTTTTTTTTTTACCTGGAATTCTTTATAAGCCACATCTAGGCTGGTGCATCTACCACTAGTCTCTCTCTCTCTCTTGGATAGGGTTCAAAAAATGGTCTCCAGTTTAATCGATCCCAATTTATCAACTAAACTCCAACCCCTGGCCCATCGCTGCAATGTTGCATTTCTGTGCCTGTTTTACAAATATTTTTATGGAGTGTGCTCTGATGAACTCTGCGTGCTTGTGCCCCCTCGACGTATATATCCTCGACAAACCCATTTAGCAACAAAATCACACCCCTTCACTGTTGAGGTCCCTAAATCCCAGAAATCCTACTTTAATATCTTCTTCCCTCGAACAGCTAGATTTTGGAATTCCCTTCCTGCTGCTTGCTTTCCTGACTGATACCGATATGCAAAAATTTAAATTTAACATACGTAAACCAACATCTTAATCTTTCTTAGGCATGGTCCCAATTAGAAGCTCCTTTCGCCCAGGTGGTGATATACCTTGTGAACGTGAGTTAAAAAAAAAAAATTCTCTGACTGAATTGATGCTGCCAATTTTGGCTTGGAAAAACTACATTTACTATTAGCTATTCGGTATTATCCTTTCTGTACTATAATTGTTTCTTTTGTCCTTCCTTTTTGGATCATTTTTCTATTAAAAGAATGGCTCTCAACTAAAAACATTGCATCTGGGCGAATCCATGATCCCAAATAGGGGTAACAGGTTACGATGAGCGTACCAACGCAAGAACAAGGACACTTTTATAGATTTTTCTAGATAAAAGAATTATCTTTTAAAATTTTCTAGTCTTTTTCTATTTAATTTGAAAATTATTTGTTTTTTACTTTTTTATGAAGGGGTTTGGAGGCGTTGCTTTTATTCAAATATAAAATTTAGCAATATATATTTTATTTTTTATTTTTTAATCCTGAGTGGAAACGCTGTTGGCCAAAACTTGTTAATAATCAATGAATAACATTTTTACTTGTTCATAATTTTTCTAAATGTTCTCATCTTGTAAATTTATTCAGATAACCAATATCGAGATAAAGAGATTTCCTCGGGCACATCTAGCATTAAACTGCGGATTTAGGTTTAATCGTAATTCTAACTTTAAAATTTTTTTTAAATATATGTGTCTGCAATCTAAATGCATTGAAGTGTATGCTCATTACGCCTAGCATATATGTTAGCTCATCGATGTGTCATTCTTCGATTTTATACTAGTGGAGTTGACGATTCACTATCGATTCTAATGTATTTTGACTTGAAAAATTAATACAAAATAACAAACATTTATTATATATTTTATTATTGGAATCCTTAGAGACTGTTATCTTCATCGTTGACGTTTCGGCCAACTATTCCTTTGGCTTTCTTCAGGTGGTTAATTTTTTTTTTTTTACATAGGCATTACCACTTATAAAGGTCACTCGAGGATAAGGGTTAAAGTGTGTACAGTAATCAATTGGACAATATGGTAATTGTTAGTAATGGAAATTCGGTAAATTTATTAAGTGGAACGGTTTATCAAGAACTTGTTTACGTTGGTCTTGAAGACAACCATATTGTAATCAGCTGGAAAGCAGGAAAACGGAAGACAGTTCCACAGGCGTGCAGTTCTAAGAATGAAACTTCGTTCATGGAATCTACGTTCAGGTTTAGGTACAGATAAAGAGTAGGGGAAATTATTGATAATGTTTTCAGATAGACTTGTTTCTCGTCAAAGTTTGGCAAGGGAGGACGATAGATTGGAGCTCAAATGAGCGCTTGCCATGATAATAACGATTAAGCAGAGACAGATTCGCAGCATCTCTTCTGTGAGAAGGAGGTTGCAGGGAAGAGAAAAGGGCATCCCCTACTAGGCTACAAAGTCTATTTTGAACTCTATCAAGGTTAATCGCGACAGGATAGGAAACGGAATATCTTAACTATATCTTCAGTAATTAATGTCCTCCATAATTGTTCTTGTTTTACCACGTTTTGGCCAACTAATCTTCTGGCTTGCGTTGGTTAGGATTGAAATCGCTATCTTCAAACAATGCTGACCTGGAACTGTAGAGATTCAATGCCTCAATCTACTGCGCCACAAGCCCCATCATGATTAAGCACCTGGTCAAAACGTGTGAAACAGCAACTATAAAGATGAGTGTAATAATCCGCAAATAAATCAATAAACATTATATCCATAACTTTTATTGAAACATGAAACAAAACCTTTCTAAATTCTTTTGTTTCTGAATTTTTTCGATGAGGATTCGTTATTCATAATATTTGGATTCTTCAGACTACTGTTCTCATCTTCAGTGTCATTTTCATAACATCCCGGTCGATGTAACCTCCGCCCTTCTTCGGGTGTATCTTGTCGAATTGAAAAGTCGGGTATAGCTGACCATAATTGCAGATAAAAAAGAAAACATCTACCATTTAGGGACGATGTAAAAATTATAGACATAAAAATGTTGGAGAATAAAGACTCAAACAAGCAGCACATATGCTTGACGACTATTAATTACGAATTAGACCAAATATACTATTTAACACTATATGGGAACCATTTATTATAGATTATATATACAGTATTAAGTAAACCAACAATAATAACACATATTAATAATAAGTAGTAATTAATACTGATATTTACAAATAGTAAGATTTAAGGCTCCTAAAATTTGCGAGGACCCATGGTGCAGTGGTTAGAATACTTGGAAAAAAGGATTGTAAACGTTAAAGGTTCAATTCTCAGTTTGGGCGACCGAAAATTACAATTGCGAATTACTTAGGACCTCTATCCAGCCACCGTGAAATAAAGGGTTCCGTTCGAAATTCCGTCCAAATTCCCAAGTTTGACAAAAACATTCCAGAGTTTAACGAAATACACCTGAAGAAGGTCGGAGGTTACATCGCCTGAAAGGTTGTGAAAATGATAGGATGTCTGGAGAATCCAAATAATACAAGAATCTTTCTCATTTATTTGTATAGATAACAATTAATATTTTGCTAATTTTGATACAAATTTAGTTATTTTTAAACGTGACTATAAAGAAAAGAAATTATTATACTATTTGCGTATGGAGTACTGTTGCCACGTCTGGAGAGGAACTGCTAGAAGGAGCTTATCCTGCTTGACAGAGTTCAAAATAGACTTCATAGCTTAGTGGGAGCGGCCCTTTTCTCTTCCCTGCAACCTCCTTCCCACAGAAGAGACGTTGCCAGCCTGTCTCTGCTTTATCGTTATTTTCATGGCAAGTGCTCAGCTGAGCTTCAATCTATGGTCCCCCTCACCAAACTTTCACGGAAAACACTCGTCTAGCCTAAACCACTATCAATAATTTCCCACACTCTTTATCTGTGCCTAAACCTAAACGTAGATTCCATGAACAGGGCTTCTTTCTTAGAACAATCTGATTGTCTTCAAGTCCAATGTAAACAAGTTTTTGATGAACCGTCCCCTAATCCAATTTACAAAATTCCCACTATTATGTTTACTACGCGATAATCACGTTCACTAATGTATACCTATTAACCCTTATCCTCGAGTGGCCTCGGGGCTTTGATAAGTCGTAATTCCTATGTAAAAAAAAATATCATCAGGCCCCAAGTATCAGTTGATGTGATATTGTAAACAAACGCAGAGGGAATCTGATTGACGACATTATCATTATTACTTTATATTTATTTATTTATTTATTTATTTATTTTTTTTCAAATTAGTACATCGGGTAAATTCTTCCTCATAATATTCAATAGACGATTGATTTTATAATACATACGCAATCTGCATGAATTAAAATAGCATGTTTAAGCATATTGTACGACGGGCAACGCCGGGCTGCCAGCTAGTATACATATAATCTTCCTTCCTCCTGATTCAATTACTTCTCTATTTACTTATTTCATTTTCTTTTTCCCTTTCTTTCCATCCCCTCTTCCTTTTCATCCTATTGTTATCTTCCCCTTCTTGCTTTTATCACCATAACACTTCACTCTGTTGTCCGTGTCAAAATTCTGTCTGCTTCTCTGCACTGGATAAATTACCAGTTCATCACATTAAATAATTTATCAGATAACTAATTAATTACCCTTTGTCTTGTACCTAATGCTTGGCTGGTGGAATGGAATTTATATTATGACTAGATGAATGGAGTGGATTCCTTAGACAGATTTTCACTTAATACATTGCTTCAAGTAAGGCCGATTTGTCTGCAATGTCTTGTAGGTTAGTTCGCTTCATTCCTCAACCAAAATCTATTATATTCATGTAGTTTCGTCTTTACACATATTTTCAAAAAAAAATGAAAATGTCTTCAAATTCTTTGTTTTAATTATTTTACCTTTATTTTATTTTCTTTCTTTTTCTTTTCTTTTTTCTTTTCTTTCTTTTTCTTTTCTTTTTTCTTTTCTTTCTTTTTCTTTCCTTTTTCTTTTCTTTCTTTTTCTTTCCTTTTTTCTTTTCTTTCTTTTTCTTTCCTTTTTTCTTTTCTTTCTTTTTCTTTCCTTTTTTCTTTTCTTTCTTTTTCTTTCCTTTTTTCTTTTCTTTCTTTTTCTTTCCTTTTTTCTTTTCTTTCTTTTTCTTTTTTTTCTAATTTCCTTTTTTTCTAATTTCCTTTTTTTCTAATTTCCTTTTTTTCTAATTTCCTTTTTTTCTAATTTCCTTTTTTTCTAATTTCCTTTTTTTCTAATTTCCTTTTTTTCTAATTTCCTTTTTTTCTAATTTCCTTTTTTCTACTTTTCTTTCTTTTTTCTTTTTTCTACTTTTCTTTCTTTTTTCTTTTTTCTACTTTTCTTTTTTTTCTTTTTTCCAATTTTTTTTCTTTTTTCTACTTTTCTTTCTTTTTTCTTTTTTCTACTTTTCTTTTTTTCTTTTTTCCAATTTTTTTTTCTTTTTTCTACTTGTCTTTCTTTTTTCTTTTTTCTACTTGTCTTTCTTTTTTCTTTTTTCTACTTTCCTTTCTTTTTTCTACTTTCCTTTTTTTTCTTTGTTGTTTTTCTTTGTTGTTTTTCTTTTTCTTTTACTTTTTTCTTTTTATTTTGTTTTTCTTTTCTTATTTCTTTTTTTCTTTTCTTGTTTCTTTTTTCTTTTCTTATTTCTTTTTTTTCTTTTCTTTTTTTTCTTTTCTTATTTCTTTTTTTTCTTTTCTTTTTTCTTGAGGTGTTTATTAGAGGTTCCTAAGTTTTTTTTATGATATTGTGTACTTGAGAAAATGTGATTTTTACATCATCTAATGTGGCTTCACTCTGCATAGGGAAACTCGGGAGGGAGTTGTTTGTTGGCTCTAAGGTGGTGTTGGAGGCGAATCGCCAGGCAAACAGTTCCGCCTTCTCACTTGCTGTGCAGATGACCTTCTGGTTGTTGGATACTATACGAATTACTGATTTCCCTTTATTCACTACACTATTATAGATTTTGCAGAAATCACGAGTCCCTATCTTTTGCGATTCTATGTGTTCCCTGATTATTTCAGCGTGCTTTCTTTTAGCTGCCACTATTTCTCGCTTGCGTTGATTTCTAGCATCTACGAATTTTTGCCAATTTGTATTTGACTTATGATGTATAAACTGGTTGAATGCATGCTGTTTTTGTGCAGCTGCTATTGCACAATCTGTAGTGAAGAATAGAACTTGCTATAATACTTCCGTGTGGGAACATGTACTTCAATGCTTACTTTTCACCATTTGGTTGTCTCATTGGCACATTGTTGAGCAGGAAGAAAGAAGATATCGGTTCATGGGGCATCTCTGTTGTGTTCTCTAATAACTTCCCATTTAACCTTTATGTATTATCTTGCAGTTTTTGGCAATCGCTCCACACCTTGGGGTTGGGATTTAGGTGTGATGTCAACTGATACCACAAGGTGGTCTGCGTTTCCAAGTGGGCTGTGGTGAGGAATAGGTCAAGAAGTGAAGCCTGGTGGGAATTACGATCGGATAGGTGGGTTGGGAACATTACTGTCTGCGTGAGGAAATGGGCTATAGAGAAGCTATAAGTAGAGCATTCAACCGCGTCTGTGCAACCTGAGAAACCAAGACAATTTATCTGGTGTACATTATTTGGGCGTTACTATCTAAGGAGAATGCTGCATCTATACTATCAGAGATATGATTGATTAGTGCAGGACATATGAGGTTGGCGACTTTTTTTTAAAACCCTGTCTTAGAGTGGCAGAGTAGTGGCAGATGCACCAGTCAAAATGTGACAACAATACTCAATGCCTGCGTGAATAGTGGCTTTGTAGAAGTACAGGATACTCTCAGGTTCAGTGGAGAGAGCCCAAATGTTTTGCAGCAGCCTTGGCAATGACCTCAATGTATTTGTTCCAATACATGTTACTTGTGACTGTCTGGCTGAGGAGGTTGATCGAAATATTTTCAGGGTGGTGGTGGAGGGACTTGAATGCCTACTGGATACCATCCTTGGATATCCTCGGTCTCTCTGTACATGTAATACACTGAAATAAGCAACACTAAAACTTTCTAATATGCGGAAATATGCAAAAACAGACGTGCAAAGATGTTTATGGCGGTGAAACGAAAAGGAGTGAAATCCAAACATATGATAAACACGCTTTGTACTGTAAATCTTTTTTGGAAAACTTTAAAATCAAGAATGAACATTTTTTAGGTGAAATAGCGAAACTCCATCAAAAGCCCCCCCCCTCCAAAAAAAAATGCGTGGATGAGAGAAATTAAAAAAAAGAAAATGAAGGGTGGAGCCAGAATGACAAAAACATTTTTTCGTTTTGTTTGACGGATGTCATTTTTTTTATCTACAATAATTTGTTCTCTATCAAGAGCATGCTCGTGGAATGTCTGTATTTATCTTCTCTTGATTATGCCGAGAAGTAGCGCCTTAATTTAGTTCATGGACCACTTGGGACTTATGTAACAATGACTAGAATATTTGGAAAGATATTGAAATAGTTCAGACAAAATTAGGCGCAGCGTAAATATCTTATTCGGTATTCTACGGTTTCCCCGCTTATACACAATCTGAAAGATAAATAAGTTATTCTTTAAGATAGCTTTCTTCAAAAGAAATAATCACAATATTTCGAACTTCTTTAGAATTATGTTCTGCATTGTCATAGCGTATGTTGGAATATCGAGAACTCGATACACAGTCTGTCGGACGGAAAACGAAAATATGTCCAATAGCACCACCCACCTTTTTTTTCACAAAGTTGCAGCTTGACACAACCATTTATTAAATCGAGGTTAATGAGTGCAATGTTATCATAATCTGCTAATTTCTTTTGTATTTGCATTTAATAATCAGTTTTGCCTTTTTTTCCGTTGTCATATTTGTAAGCATTGGATGCACGAAAAGTGAAGTGGAATTCTAGATTGATCAAAATATAACCACTTGGTGTTCAATGGAGAACTCTGATCTGGAGAAAGTATATTTGAATGACACATTTTATGAGGTTGTTCAAATGTTTTGATACCTGGGTGGTGTTAGGGTTTCCCGGTTTTTATCATATTTTCAACTTTGGTTTCGATCTCACCAACGGCTGACGATTTGGGAAAAGGATATAAAAACGGGTTCCACTCCTAAAGATTATTTTTCTTTTTTAATTGTAACGATGAAACTGATACAATTAACAAACACTATAATCTCAGCTTTTGAAGAACATTTTAGTTCTGGCATATATCGTCAAAAATACCATATATATATTAACATTCTAAAACCAGATGTATTTATTTTCACTCATAATATTTTATTTATACTTTTTAATGTAGAACGTCTTACACGTGTTTCATTGAATAGCAGAAGCTCCCCCCCACACACAAAAAACTCATTAGAACTAAAAATATAATTCTCAGAAAATAGTGGCAAATATTTTTTTCTGTAGAATGGAAAAAGATTTGAGAAAAAAAGTTAAAGAAAATGGAGTTATTTAAAGTTTGCAGTAACACAAGAACCAAAAATGACACTCAATTATTTCAGTGTATATATATGTGTATAAATACGTGTGTCAGAGTTACTGTAAAAGAATATATTTCTGGAAGTATATTTCTTATAGTCCGATTTGTTACAAATTATAGGCTCACTAAACATCTGTTTCGATCCTCTGTGGTGAGTTACATTCCAATGACCAAAAACAATTAGTCTACAATCATTAATTTTTATTTTTTATTTATTATTAAATATTTTTTTATTTTCAAATAACTTGAATTATTTTGCTTATAGGCGACTGCCTATATTTTTTTCATAAGTGCTTGATACGTGTTTCATTGTATTGATGGGAGATATGGTTCATAGTGTCATCAAACAACTCATTAGAGGAAAACAGGTATTATTACGAATTGCAACAGATAGACGAAACCAAAACGATGAAGTTTATCCAAAGAAAGACTGAAATCCAGGAACTTTTGAAAAAAAAAATCTTAATGAGGCTATCTATAAAAGCAAGATCTTCCAAATTAGAATATATATATATATATATATATATATATATATATATATATATATATAAATTATTTACTATAATAATTATTAATTACCTACAGAGACTAGTGTTTCATCCTTTCGGGAATCATCAATGCAGGGTGTCATAATTAAGACCGGCCGGTAGATTCGAACCCGGCAACAGAAACCATCTCTGGCTTAATTAGCAAGGACCTACTCATTCTACCACCGTTAGCTGCGAGAAATACTGTTGATATTTAAATATTTATTTAACGTCTGTAAGTGATCTAATCATTATATGATGATCTGCCCATATATATATATATATATACACACACACACACACACAAGCACAGCTGTTATCAAGGAATATATCTTTAACAAAGCAAAGTTCAACGTAACCTGCGAAAATCTCAAAATTTCATAAACAGATCTGAAACCAAAAATAAAATTCTCCAAAATAAATGGCAACAAAAATGGAACAACACAGAAAACAAATTATTTCAAAGAAGGCCCAAGATAGATAAATATATTCCTGTCCTCAGAAAATCCTCGAATGAACAAATTTTCCTATCCCGGCTCTGCATAGGGCGCACAAGCCTCGCACACTCTTTTATTTCTGAACAGAGAATTACAACCAAATGTGGCAAACACCTATCACAGTCAAATGTGAAACACCAAAAAATCGTAGAAAGTCTTCAAAATTAACATGAAAAATTATTTAACTATACAAATGTAGAAAGAATCTTTAAATTCCTAAAAGTATTTACAAAATATATATCAGATCTGAATCAAGAGGAAAAATAAGAAAAATCCAAACAAAAAACGTAACTGACCTTAAATAACCCATAGAGATTGATAGGTAAAAAAAAAACTTCAACAATATTAAGAGCAAAGAATATATTAAATGAAAGATGAGGAATAAGTTATATATTTTTAGATCATCAGAACAATAAATTTTTCTTTGTGTGTGTGTGTGTATATATATATATATATATACGTTGCCCGGGTGTTTGGATGTGTATGTTGAACAAAACAAAAAGTTGTAGTACGAAGGCAGGCTCGAACCCGTACCGCAAAGGAGGAAAAGAACGGGGTAAACCCTAACGTTTATGCTGTTACGACCACCGCCAAACGGGAAGCGGCATTTTTAAAAATTAAGGCTAGACAATCTAAAGGAGAGGATAACTTAAAAAAAATATCGGCGAAAAAAGTGACCCTGTAGAAAAGTGCCTAGTTGAAGGGGAAGATATTAATGTTTTTAACCAATTTTTCGATATTTGTCGTATGAAAGATTGAACTTTAAAACGATACTGATCTTGGTGAAATCCGTCGCCTCTATTGAAAGTTTAAGGCAGACATGTAAACAGACAGACATACATACATTTATATATTGGTGACTAAAAATTTTCGACTCAAACTGATGAAAAAGCTTGCCTTATCTCTGAATACATTTTATGTAAAATTTCAAATATTTAGCCCAGAAATTGTCTGAGTAATTTGGAAGAGACCGCAGAGGTCAATTCTTTTTTAAATTTGACCCCTATTATGACCCCTTAAAATTTATTGTTTTGGGCTCAAATCAAGTTATTAAGTTAGATCCATGTCCAAGGAACCTATATCTAAAATTTCAAGTGCGTAGACCCAAAATTATCGGAGGAGTTCGGTAGAGTTCTCAAAGGTCAAATCGTTGAACTTTGACCCCTTAATCGCCAAATTTCTGGTCAAAAAACCGATCACATCGATTTTCCCAAATCTCAATACCATGTATATCAAATTTCGAGTCTGTAGACTAAAAATTGACAGTTATTGCGCAGGGAAATGTACAGACACACAGATACACAGACACTTTCACTTATATATATATATATATATATATATATAGATATATATATATAGAGAGAGAGATAAATGCTAATATAAGGTATTTAGCTTTTAAGAATAAACTGCAGTTTAACTGTCGATTAGAAGAAGTGTCTCTGATTAGTCCCAATCTATTTTGCCGTTTGTTTTCTTTTTGCTGTATATTGTATATAGTTTTTAATTTAAAAATGACGTTTATAGCATTTTATATTAGTATTTATAACTTTTGAAATAAATATGTGGGTATACGCCTTATTCATCGTTAAGTATTGATTTTGATTTAAAAAAAATCACGTTCACCCCTAACAAGGTACACCACTACTTAGATGTAAGGGGCTACTATTTGCGACCATACCTAGGAAAGATTAGCAGGATGTTGGTTTACGTTATATTTAAACTTCTGCAGATCAGTACAGTCAGAGAAACTGGTAGCAGGAAGGGAATATCCAAAGTCTAGCAGTTCGAAAGGAGAAACTATTGAAGTAGAAAGCTTTCTAGTACTTAGGACCTCAACAGTGAAAGGGTGTGATTTTTTTTTTTTTTTTGCTAAGCAGGTTTGTCGGGAATATGTACGTAGAGGGGGCAGAAGTGCAACGAGTTCATCAGAGCACATTCCATTAAAATGCTTGTAAAATAGGCACAGGGATGCAAAATTGTGGCGATGGGACAGAAGTTGGAGCTTAGTTGACAAACTGCGTCCTATTAGATTGAAGACTTTTTTTGGACCCTATCAGAGAGAGAGAGAGCGTAATTTGAAATTCGATTTCTTTATATGTATAACATTAAATTTATATTGATACAATCTCATATATAATATGCATATCAACAATGCAACCCAGACTCCATTACTTGTATCTTAATAAATTCACAAGAGCATGAAGGCTTTACAAACACTTTTCTATTATCATTGCTATTCAACTTAACATTCGCTCATACTGCCCACTGGTCACTTATTATCCTTGTCAAATTTCTTGACCACATTCCAAATCCACGATCCTTCCTACCTTTTAATTCAAGGCCAGACCATGGAGAAACTATATTCCAGACATTTCTTACACCATATCCTTAGGGTGCCACCTGATGAGTGACCGCTGATTTTGGACAGGTCAAGAGTATGATTCAGCGAGAAACATTTTGTGCTTGCATGCCTCTGCCACCATGACTTCACTTGATGAGTCGCTTAATTGTTTTGCTATTTGCTTCTATAGACTCCGTGCCTCTTTTGTACCGGTAGTATCTCCATAGGCACTGGATTCACACTGATCAACTTCTGATCAACCCTAACCCTTATTCCCTATCCTTGCATGCAAGTTTTAGATTTATTTTGCTTTTTCTCTTGTGTTCTTCATGGCTGTGCAATTAGTTTTCAGACTGCAACTTGTCATTATCAGAACTCCAGTGCCATCTTATCCCCAAACAGAACCAGCAGGTGGTAACCAAACTTATGATAATGTTCCTGTTGTATGTTGAAGGAGGCATTTAATAGCATTTACAGCAGGGATGGGTGAAAAACGGAGCTTCAAGAATATCCATTACAAAATTCCATTATGTTCTATGAGCCAGTGCAGCAAATGAAGTTGAGTTCCAATCTATGGTCCTTCCTCGCCAAACTTTCACTAAAAACACTCGTTTAGTTGGAACCACTATCAATTTCCCACACGCTTTATCTCTGCTTAACATAGATTACATGAACAAAGCTTCTTTCTTAGAACTGTGGCGCTCTTTTCCATTTGCCTGCTTTCCAGCTGACTACAATATGGTCCTCTTCAAGTCTAATGTAAACAATTTCTTTATGAGCCTCCCTCTTAAGTAATCCAATTTACTAAATTTCTATTACTAACGATTACTACGATATTATCCCATTGACTACTGTACACTCATTAACCCTTATCCTCAAGTATCTTCGCGCCTTGATAAGTGGTGACTCCTTTGTATAAAAAAAAACTGAATGTGCACAACACGATTTTCTTTTTCTTTACTTTCTGTATAATGTTTCGGTTTTGAGCAACATTATTTGAGCTACCAAACCTAAAATAATCCTAGAATATCATTGCAACATATGCTACTTATTTTTACTCCTTTATATTTTTGGGATGACAAGACTTGGATGATGTTTGTTTAAATCTATTTTTAAATATGTTAAAAAATTCACACTTAAAGTGTCTTAATTCATTCTTTTAAAATATCATGCAGAATATTTATTCTATAAATACAACATTAAACCACAAATTAGATTCTGTTAAATATTTTATCCAGAAATTTCTGAAATGCTCGATTAATTCCTTTTTTTATTGTTATTTTGTTTATGTAAAATTGTTTATTCCTTTTTTTAATCTGATCTGATAAATAATTTCATAAATATATTACTTCATTACTTGTAAATAAAAATAATTAATAGATCCAGTTTTTAAAATCTGTCTTGATACCTATTTTCTGATCGGGGAGAAATACCCAAGAATGTTTACAACCATTTATTTATTTATTTTTTTTTAAATGCTGTGCTTTTTTAAGGATCCGTAGATAATTTAATCATTTTATTTTAAGATCTTTTTTTTTTATTTTAAAACCTCCATAAATATAGTCTGTATATACCTACAATTGTATTTTCTATATATATTTTCACCTACTATATGTTTGTGCATGCACACATACATATATTTTTATACAAATATATTTGTGTGTATACGCAACAGAATATCTAAGAGATAATATGTACATATAAAAAAACTATTTAATACATATAAATAAAACTATTAAACTTAAAAAAAATAATGCAGTACTCTCTGGCTCTGTGTGTCTCTCCTTTCCTCTCTCTCTCTCTCTCTCTCTCTATATATATATATATATATATATATATATATATATATATATATATATATATATATAAAGATTATTGATAATTTATAATTAAAATTAAAAATCGGGTTCATAAGGAAGAACAAACAAAATCAATAAATTGTACGATCGTTTCGGAAACTATGTTTTTGTTGTGATAGACAATGAGTCTTGGACAATAATTTTATCATAGTTTTTTTGAAACAGTCTCCTCATCAGCAAAAATATTGGGTGTTTTTTTTTAAATATATATTATCAATCAGCTTACTTAATATTAAAATAGCTCTAGGATATATATGCCTATCGAGCTTATTATATATCTACATTACAACGTTTTCTGTTCTTTTATATATATATATATATATATATATATATATATATATATATATATAGAGCACATTAGATTAAAATTTGGAGAAACTAGTTTGCGAATATTTGTGTATTTAAATAGGTATCAGCCTTACTGGAAGACTGACAACAGAGCGATTATTCAGACCACCAATTTAACTACACAACCGACGTTAAGAACTAGTCATTTGAGTCTAAGTTCAGATAGACACTTTAAAGAAAAGAATGCGAGTATATCTCATTATTTAAGTCCATTTCTATTAAACCATCCAAGTAACGCAGCAACACTAATCACTTTTTTGACGGGATATATATTTTGAATTCTTTACTCTCAAATCCAGGCACCATTTCTACTGGTAAGCATCCTTTACTGACCAGATGGCTAATCTATGAAATTTGATTCTTCTTCTCCAGAATCCAATGTCCTGAATTCTTGTAATCCGTCTCCATTCCAGTATTAAAATTAAAATTATTCCTTTGCCTTTATGATATACGAATTGAAACATAAATATGTATTTGCATACACATGAATCGTATAACAACCAAGACTTGTTTGTTTTCTTTTTTTTGGGGGGGGGGTTCTACCCTAATTTCTTTCTCTTTAAAATGATTTTGCTTCTTGTAAAGACATTTGTCTTTAGTTCCCTTGTTGCTTCTTTGGTTTTGGTTTTATTTGTTTGTTTTTGTGCGGACGAACTCTGTAAAAGTTTTTTTTTATAAATATAAATGTGATATCACTTTTACTGTTATAGACTTACTATTGAACAGGTTATGTCAAAAAAATACAATATGCAAAGTTAAGACGCTAGAAGTTGACTCAGTTTACCTAAATATGGAATGAAAGTCGCTAAACCTGAAATAAAATACAAAATCATATGGAAATAATTGATTTCAAAAGAATATTTTAATTTTAACATTCCTGGTGCTATGATGGAACAATAAAAACTACACTTTTTTTTTTTTACATTTTCTATCAATATTTTTTTTAACACTTGTGTTATCATGAAAAAATAACGAGAATTTTTACTTGCATTTCGAGAAGTGGTGTCTTTTTTAAATAATACATTTGTTTTTCATAAGTTTTATCACGGAATATTGTCCAAAGTGATGTATGAAAGTTTTTCTAAACACTTCTGTTATAAAAAAAGTTTCCGTTTCGTAATTTAATTGAAGGTAGTTACTTTGTTTCATGATACATTATGATGACAAAATTATGTAATAAAATTTTATATTTCTATATAAATATATTTTAAATATTTAGAAAATTATTTATAAAAATGTAAACTATGAAAGTTTAAACCACTTTTTTGAAATAAAATATTTGCATACAAGTATACTTTAAATATTAAAAAAGTATTCATAGAAATATAAATAAGTTGTTTTTTCATGATAAAACAAGAAGTGGTTCCATATGGCTTCGTTTTTCGTTTTATGCTTAGCAACTTCCATTCTTAATTTTGCAAACTCAATGTTTGGATATAAACCTTGAATCCCACATTTTTATAAAATACTGGTTTGTTTTAGATGTGAACTTGCATACTTCATAAACTTCTCCTTTCAGTCTTTTTGTGATTTTGTAACCCCAAACGGATTGATATTTACTTTGGTTTAAATCCAAACCTCTTCATAAAATGCTGTCTATCAGATCATCTAATGATGCATCAAAATGCAAAGCTGAAGAACAAGCAATAAAAATAATACTCAAATTCATCAAACATAAAAAAATTATAAATTATTTGTCTTGCCTTCTGCCATATGAGAAAAGGAACCCAACTATCCTGACGTCACAAAGAACAAGATAACTAAAAAAAAAAAACAATCGTTCGAACCTCAATATCAAGCGATATTGATTATACCAATGCTGACATACTGACCAAAAGAGGAGCCACACATGGATGTGATTAATATTAAAATCCCACACACAGTCATAAAAGGGGAAAATAAGAATGTACCAATAGGAGAGTATATATATATATATATATATATATATATATATATATATATATATATATATATGGCGCATAAGCCTGAAGAGTCCTAGAGTGGATGAAACGCGGAATATTCAGTGTAACTTAATCGCCATATATATTTTATAACTTACTAACTAGCTCTACCTACGTATTGAACACTTTTAAAGTAAATACTTAAAGTTTACGCATAAATTTATACTTGCGTATATTAATTTTATGTGAATAAATGAAGTAGTTATATATATATATATGCGTTT
>NC_136484.1:174340609-174353109 GCF_053919585.1 Euprymna scolopes | reverse complement strand
CCCCCCCTCTCTCTCTCCCTCCATTTCTCTTTTCTCCCCCCCTCTCTCTCTCTCCCTCCATTTCTCTTTTCTCCCCCCTCTCTCTCTCCCTCCATTTCTCTTTTCTCCCCCCTCTCTCTCTCCCTCCATTTCTCTTTTCTCCCCCCCTCTCTCTCTCTCTCCATTTCTCTTTTCTCCCCCCTCTCTCTCCCTCTCTCCATTTCTCTTTTCTCCCCCCCCTCTCTCTCCCTCCATTTCTCTTTTCTCCCCCCCCTCTCTCTTTTCTCCCCCCCTCTCTCTCACCCTCCATTTCTCTTTTCTCCCCCTCTCTCTCACCCTCCATTTCTCTTTTCTCCCCCTCTCTCTCACCCTCCATTTCTCTTTTCTCCCCCCCTCTCTCTCTCTCTCTATTTCTCTTCTCCCTATCTCTCTCTCCATCTGTCTGTCCCACTCTCCTGTACGTTTTTCTCTATCTATCCGTCTCTCTAGCTCTCTCTCTCTCTCCCTTTCTCTCCTTGTCCGTCCGTCCGTTCGTCTCTTTCTCTCTCTGTCCGTCTATCTTTCTCCGTCTGTCCCTCTCTCTCCCTTCTCCCGAAACCAAACCAACGATCCGGCCATGGATGTTCCAGATAATTTCTTGCAGGTCACCACAAGTGTCATATTAACCCTTTCCAAAAACAAAAATCGTCATGCACCAGAATTAAAATAAGATTATCTTGTTCAGTATGCTAGTGTTTGCTTATCTCGCTTTCTAATCTCATAAAACTTTGTATCGTCATCACAGCATGGGAATATTATCATGTGTCACTGTTAAAGATTTCCCATAACTGTTTTCACCTGATATTATTCAGATATACATCATATGAGCAACACCTTTTTTTTTTATTAACATAACCACTAATTATATACAGTTCCATATTCATAAATATTGTGCTAACATGAATAAGAAATTCTGATAAAAAATCGCTGTGCAAGCAATTCTTAAGTTACAAATCTTGTGATTTAATTATCAAATGACAGGATGACACCAACCTTTTTTATATTGACATTTGTCCAGTTACTTAACACCAATATTTAACTTCGTTACACAACGATCTTATGATCAATTTTCTTGATCATTTTATTTTAAATATACAATTGAGAAATGTCAAATAATAAACCTAAATAATCAAGCCGAATGCATATTATATATGTGTGTGTGTATATATATATATATATATATATATATATATATATTTTATATATATCGCATAATAACGTTGACACAGGTTCCTGTCAGATCACCAAAGTTAAGCAACTTTGAGCCTGGCCAGTACTAAAATGGGTGACCATTTGGGAATCCCATGTGCCGTATGTGCTCTCCGCTTATTTCTGCATTGTTTCCAGTCAGTCAGTAAGTCTTACCACTGAGCCCAAGCAGTGACGATTCAGGAAAGGTATTGTTGTAGATGGCGCAACACTTGGCTTACAATTACACGCGCTGCTACCGTTTCAGGTGTGTCCATTATCTCTTGAATCTGAACGGAAACATTGATGTCTCTCTCTCTCTCTCTCTCTCTCTCTCTATATATATATATATATATATATATATACGCTTTGCTCTGCCAGTATTATCATCACCTTTCTTTCTCTCTCTCTCTCTCTCTCTATAGAGAAAGAAAGGTGATGATAATACTGGCAGAGCAAAGCGTATTCTTTCCAGTTATATACTAACGGCGAGTCTACACTTCTGTTCAAATAAACTTCCAATTTTAAATAAACAAATATTTCTTTGTGTTTATATTGATTAAAAAGAAAGACAATCATTTATCTAGGGAGTTTTTTTTGTTTTAATTTCTATCATTATTCAATCTATACACGTTTCTGTATTAAATTATCCATTTCATATTTGCACAATAATAGTCAGCAATAATCGTTCGTTGTAAAGTTCCAGAGAAAGAAATATAACGAGTTACAATGAACATTGAACAATCTTCAAATACATTTTCTATTCTCGGCGGAAATACCTTATAACTAATAGTCGTATATTTTATTTCAGTTGAAGCTATCGCGAAATATACGAATACTTTCCTGCAAATTGACATCTTTTTCAAGGTTTTTAGCATTCTAATTGTCTCATGACAAGATATTCAAGCATCATCGATTTAACGTACATTTGGTACTTTCGTTAATACATAGGACGGCTTTGAAAAATTAAAAAAAGCTCGATGAATGTTGACTATTAACTAAGAATATATGGATAAACAATATTTTGCTAAATTCCAATATTTACCACGTATTTATTCATTTTTTTTATTCAATAAATTCGATGACTTAACGATTCATTTTGTGAATACAGAAACAACCACACACACACACACACACACATACACGCACAAACACACACAGGAATCTTCTGTATTTATTGCTTAGCGTTTCTGGAAATAATCTTTGGACTTCTGAAGAGTTGTATATGTAAAAATTACTGGATATACTTTGTGTATGGATATATAAAACTGGCCGTCAGTCATTGAACCTTACGAATTTCAGTAAGAAATAAGGATTAGAATTTAGCGTAATATTATAGTGGGCGTGTTTGTGTGTGCTTCACTACAAATATTTGCTTGGTAATGATTCCTCATTTAATTCAAATTACTAGGTCAAACCACTAAATTAAAATAATGTGAAGTTAGATCAATGTCTTATTTAATTCTCTTCCCCCCCCCCAAGAAAAATGCAAGAGTTGCCTGGCTGGTATAGTTATAATTAAAAACTATTGTAAGCTTAAACACCGGCTGTGGGTCGAAACAATCGTACAGAAATGTATTGCAAACAAAACCTAAAATTTTGAAATGAACAATGAAAATATGTATTACTGAATAAGCGGTAACAATTTAAGTATATATTGCTCTAGTGTTGCACTATGGCGCTATTTACTTAAGTATTTGAATACTATCTAAATTAAATATGAGAAAAAATGTTATGCAAAGACTAGCAGGGGGGGGACGCTCGGCTTTCCTCTGTCGTAAAATACGCTTAAATATGATATTTTAACTTGACCAGATTTAGTATATATTATTATGGAGTCGTGATTTCTAAAGTAAAAAAAAGTATTGGGTGCCATCAGCTAGAATTGAAACCAAAAGCAAAACTGTAGCTTTCAAAGTTGGTGACGTTACCACTGTACCAACGTGACATGCATATGAACTGAATAAAAATAAACTAAAATGACGGTACAAAATGTATAACAAATTTCTTTCAATTTTTACCTCTTTTTGACCCCTTGAAAATTATTCTAACCAACTAAAGCCCATCAAAGAACGGTCCATAAAAAAAAACAATCATTTGAGGCCCGTAGCGACGCTCGGCGACTTTAGTTTCGGGGGAGATAGTTTTTAAAATATGGAGACAGACAGACATAGTGAGTTTTATAAATTAGATTTTGGCTACATATGTGCAAACATGTTTCGGCCAATGCTTTCAGGAAGCAGATCATACCGTGAGAGCGGCCTGACGATACTTTCGCCTTGAAAAAGGATTAGCCGAATCTTGTCTGCATATATCTAGCCAAAATATTTGTGTAAATAAAATCTATACCAAAATAAAGCGCTATTTATCAAAGTACTGTTATATAAACGTAGACTGTTAAGATTAACTTCTACGAAAGGGACCTAACACGCGCACGCACACACACATCTATTTCGATAATTTCCTCTAAATAATTCGTTTTCCGACAAGTTCACGTAAAATTATTGCATGGATTTAAGCACTAAATATATTCGGTGCCATTTTGAGTAGTACGTCTGAAGTGGGTCTTATCATGCAGGATTTAAATATTTCTTTTCTTTTAATGTTTTTTCTTCCGTTCAAGTAGGGCTTATGAGTTTTAAAGGTGTGCTTATGAAGGCTTGCCATAAAATTTGTAGCAGCAAAACAGATGTCTTGGATAGTATTTTTCTTAATAGAAGAATTCTTCTTGCCCGCTGCTTAGTTTTATCTTCGCAATAATTGTAATTAGCAAATTCCAAGAAATTCATTTCGTTCTTGCAATACAAGAGGGACAAATCCTTTGTGTCGTATCTTGTCTGGTCGATTCTCTTTCTTTTTGTAATGATTTTGTTTCTCTTCCTTGCCTTCCTTCCGAATCTTTCCCTTTGTCTCTTATCTTAATTTTTCCCACCATGCCTCTGTCCAATACATGCCGGTATATAAAACAGACGTTAAAACTGAACACGAAGAATAAAATAATTCCTGTCTCTCTTAATTGTCTCTTGCCTGTAAAATTCCCAATGTTTTAGGATTTCCCACCTCTATTTTTCTAATAAAAATTTAAACTCGATATTTTAAAAGAACAACGACGTTTTTAATTTTATTATTTTGATCCAATTTATCATTTATTTATGTTATTAATTCGTGTTCCTTCTATCTCCCTTTTCTTTTTATATTGTCTGTTAGTTCTGTTACTCAGGTTAATGTCTACTAATAATATCATTATTTTTATTATTTTATTTCTGTTAGTCCCACGTCACACTTATATCTGCCGTGGTTTCACTGTCGCACCTATTGTTGAATAGGGGGTTCATATTAAGAGACTGAATATGAGAGGAAAGTTCATACTTTTCTTTATATAGGCCGGCGTCTTCTTCACTGTCAATCACAACTGTTGGGTGAGAAATGAAATGTACCCATACGGTAGGTGTATCAGCATTTTTGTAGGAATTTTTGACACCCCTAACACAAAACTGCGAATAAAATATTTAAAAAAAACTCGTAATCTCTCTTTTAAAAGTGGGTTGTTTTTCTTTATGGATTATACTTCCAAAATAAACTATTAAAGTTGTATAAAAAGTAATAAAAATATTGTTTTTTTTAAATAAAAAAAAATAGTAATGGAATTAATTGATTTTACGAGTTCAGTATTTTTCAATTTTTAAACTTTAAAAATCTATCAATTTTCTATTAATTCTATTTTTACGATATTTTCAGGGTCAATGTGAAATTTTATGCTCTTTCCAATAAACCGAATATAATATTTTAGACAAACGTTGTTTTTTTTTAATTTACGCCCCCCCCCATTTCAAATTTCTATTAAAAAGTAAATTAATTAACTCACCAAAGTTTTATATATCACAAATTGAAGATAAAAGATCAATAAATAATATATTCAAATTTAAAACAAAAAAGTAGTGTTTTTAGAAATGTATCTGTAAAGTCCGAAGTTTAAAACCTTTTCTTATTAAACCACATTGTTTTTTTTGTTTTTTTAATGAAACCTTGGTTTTTGCTCCTTTTCATTGAAAAAAAAATAGGGCTTGAATTACATTTTTCGAGGAGTTATAAGCTTGCAAAGACAGCCTCTGCTTCTAGGCTGACATAGAGTAGGCTCTCTCTCGTCCCAATGATTTACCGTAAACTCCTAAATGACTGTCTAATACTCATTTTCTCTTTTCCGATGATGTAGCCGATTAAAGGGTACGTTTCCCAAACGTGACCCCAGGTCACCTATCTAAAAGTAGGGTGATCAGTGTCATTTATCAATTATTGTTTTGGATTTCTAAAATCTTATGTTTATGGCTAACTACAGCAAAATCTATAAACATATCACTTAAGTATTTGCATCATTAACTTTCAACTAAAGTTATTTTACCAAAACAATATTTCTCTTCTTAGCAAAGTAACTGTTGTCCAGAATCAGTATATCGGGAAGCTCTATACAACGTTATATCTGCCGTGGTTACCATGTCATACTTAGTTCAGCCGTTATTTCCACGTCGCACCTGTCTATTCCGTCTTTTTCCACGTCGCACCTGTCTATTCCGTCTTTTTCCACGTCGCACCTGTCTATTCCGTCTTTTTCCACGTGGCGGCAGTTCTCTGCCGTCATTTTCCACGTAGCGGCAGTTCTCTTCCGTCATTTTCCACATGGCGGCGGTTCTCTGCAGTCGTTTCCCACGTCGCGACCGTCCTCTGCCGTCGTTTCCCACGTCGCATTCAGTGCTTTTATAACATCCACAATTTTAAATTATCAAATATTTTTAACACTATTTCTTCCACCTAGTATATAATATTTTTTTAAAAATTTTGTAGAAATGTGTCCTTTTCTCCTTGATTCTATTTGAAATACTTTGACATCTCGCTGTTTTGTTATTTTTTTTATTTCCAAGCTTTAAAACTCATCACGATGAAAATGCTTTCTCATCAGTCTGACTCCGCTGTTATAATGGAAATATATTTTTCATTTCTTTTTGTAATAATAAATAATTATTGATCTCCAATATATTCTTACCAATGCTCAGGAAGGTGAAGCCAGGTTTGTAATATAGTTTTATGTTAGCGATTGCTAAATTACCTTAATATTTTTTTCACTTTCTCATAAAAGGGGAGTTAACTGAACTATTTGAATTAAACTAAAAAATCTATCACATATTAAACCAAGGACATCCTTCGATTTTATCACTCGATTTTTAGTTTTAGTTTTTTTCCTTCAAATGCGGCTCGTTCATAAATGTTAAACGGAAAATTCTCTATCTATGTAACAAAGAAGATTTGATTTTTTGATGCGTCTGCAATTTCAATAGGAAAGTAAATGAACACATTTTAAATACATCTTTCACAATCAGGACTTACAGCATTTACTGCACTGTGTTTCACGAAACTAATATCTATCTATCTATCTATCTATCTATCTATATATATATATATATATATATATATATATATACACACACACAGAGGGTGAAATGATAAATTTGTCGCTGGAAAGAAAAAACTACAGCTTTATTTTAAAACTTTTATTGAAAAAAAAATCAATTCAAGTAACGTGATTATGTAGTAGAGCTGACATTTATTCAATGTAGCCGGTTTTAGCCTCAATCACCGCCTTTATACAGATCCGAAACTAGTAGCGTGCCTTTTCTACACGTGCTGGGGATCTCGGCGAATACTCGGCAGATGGCGGCGATCAGGTCGGGGAAGGAGAGGGTGCCAGTGAGAGAGGGGTGCAAAGTCGCAGCTCTCCTTCTGAAGCCAAGTCTTTGGTCTCTTTAAACTTGTGGGCTCGCGACGAGTCCTACTGCCACACTCAGGGTCTGCCAACGGCCATCTGATTGTACCAGGGGATCACCACACTTTTCAACATGTCCAGGTACATTTTGGTGTTGACTTTCAAGCCGACTTCGAAGACGTGAGGTAGCATGATGTGACCCTCACTTGAAACCACACCAAAGACCATAACTGTGGCCGGGAACTTCGTTGAATGGTGCCCTCAAGCGTTGAACCGTCCGGATGGGCATTTTGAGGATGCTGGCAATGGTTCTGTTGTCATAACTTTGATCGGTAGAGAGCCAGAGTTGTACTGCGGCGTATCTCTGATCTGCGCTCGTTGAACATTGTGTCACTACTTTCAGTCATGATAGAAGACTCTTATTGCTCTCAGGATTTGTACATAACTGGCCAACTAGTAGATAGACTACAACAAAAAAAGAAAACCGGTTCTCATCAAACGGAAATGGAATCATGTCTTTCCTTTTATGGTTTCGCTGTGTGTGTGTGTGTGTGTATATATATATATATATATATATATACGTGTGTGTGGTACTTAGATGAGTAAGATATTGACCTTTCAACGTTAAGCTTCGTAATATTACAATGCCGGTCATCAACCTAATAATATTCTTTTGTTTTACTCTTTTTATTTCACTCCAAACAAAGAGCATATTGTCACTTGAAATGTAAGGAGCGACTATTTGGAATTGTGTCTAGCAGAGGACCGTAGGGAGTTAAGCAGCGAGATGTCTGTTCACATTACATTTAAACTTCTACAGGTTAGTCCACTCACTGAAGCAAGGAACGTGAAGGGAATTTCAACGTCTTGCTGTCCGAGGGAAAATCTATTAAAAGTAGAATGCTTTCCGGCATGTAAGGACTTCAACAGTGAAGGGATAGGATTTTGTTTGTTGGTTATTTTGTTTGTTGGTTATTTTGTTTGTTGGTTATTTTGTTTGTTGGTTATTTTGTTTGTTGGTTATTTTGTATGTCGAGTTTTATGAGTTCATCAGAACACGTTTCATTAAAGTACTTGTAAAACAGACGAAGGGATATAACAGTCGAGATGGGGCAGAGGTTGGTGCTTGGTTGATAGTGCAAAACCTATTAGATTTTAGAATCTTTTTCGGATTCTGTCTAAGCAACAGGGAGCGCCATGCCTCGTCTGGTCGTAAAATATGCTTAAATATATTCCTGCAGATTTCATTTTCATTATTATAGAGCCAATTCGCCATTGAATATTATATTGTACCTAACATATAGTACTGATTTTCAAAAGTTTAGATATTAAAATATAAATAGTCAGCATCCCAGCCGTGTTCTATACCGTTTGAGTTATTAACCAATAAATAAGAAAGATTTTAAATAAAAGCACTTCAAGCTATGAATTTGCGCATGCGCAAAAGTAATAGAAATATGTCAGCAAGTTGAAATGAAAATTTTGCATTTTAACTTGCTGACATATTTCTGTATGCGTTATTCATCCAAACAAAGATTTTACTCGTTATACACCATCCTTGGTGTTTGTACACTTGGGCTGTGACAACAGCATATTCTTTTGATTGTTTTGACTCTCGAGTGTGTATCCGTTGATATCTTATATGCTTTTATATAGAGTGATGTGGTTCTCGGTTGATGACCTGTGTCGGATATATACTTGAGTCAAAACAATAAGATTATTGTTTCATAGCCCTAATGATTACTATTTTCTGTTAATTTCAGTGTTATGTGAGCAGTGGATTAAGAGTTAATCGGTTAAATACTTTCAAACACACTCACATATATATCTCCTGTTTATTTATATAGAGAAAAGGTGATTAAGATTCATTTCAAAACGAAACACCTTTCGCAATTTATGTATTACATGATTTAAAAAAAATGCCTAACGGACACACACACACACACACACACACACAGTCTTTTACGAGTGGATTATATATGTTTTTACTCTCATTCTCCAAAAAGTACTTTATGGGGCAAAATTACCATTTTTACAACCAAAAGAAACAGGAATATTAAAAAGAGACTTATCTACAATTTATCCATTTTCGCTACTCATACCTTGAGACTGCGATAAGCAATAAAGCTGAAAATTAATATTCAGGAGGATCAAATATAGTTGACCAAAAAATAAAAAATAAAAAATCTGAAAAAAAAAAACAACTTCATTTCGAGAGAGTGATAGCGAAATCTTTCATTTTGTATGAGATTAGTGTTTAAGTGTGGACCAGAGAGTGAGACACGTTCTTGATCGGAGAGATCAAACAATACGCAGCGTTGTCGTTGCTTTCTGCTTCCAGAATTTCATTTCGATCAAAAAGAAAGTTCAAACGAGTTTGAAATTGTTTCATTATAGAGTGAAAGGGTCTTATATTTAATTAGAGACTTGCTTCTTACCCCCTGAAGCAAGTGGTTGGTTAGCATATTTTGGAGAGATGAAGATGACAGCATCAAACGATGTGAAAAAATATCCACTTATTTATATAAGAGAGGGAAATATAATTATATATGTTATCACGCATAGACGGATTATTTCTCTGTATCACAGCTTTTCAATGTAGCTAGAAATCTTAATGCTTCTGATTGCGATTAAAATTTCGTTCTCTTTTCGAATACGTGAGGCCTTATCCACTATGTCATCAGTATAAGCAAGAAATTGTAATCTTAGTGTTTATATAAAGAATATCAACAGTCAAATAGTGCGCTATTCGTTTTTATGGAACTTTGCATCATCACTGATGACAGTTCTCTTCCCTTTCTGCTTTCAATACATATAGTAATGTCAAAAATGTCAATATCATTATCCCTCTACTCCATTATCTCCATCACTCTCTCTATTTGTCTATTTATATATATATATATATATATATATATATATATATATATATATATATATTTCTGGCTCTAGCTCTGTGTATGTCTCTTTCTCTCCCCAGCTCTGTGTGCGCCATTCTCTCTCCTTACTCTGTGTCTCTCTCTCTTCCTAATTGTGTGTATGTCTCTTTTTCTGCATAGCCCTGCGTGTGTGTCTTCCTCTCTCTAACTCGGTGTATGTTTTCTTCTACTAAATTGTGTATCTCTGTCTCCCCAACTCTGCGCGTGTCTCTGTCTCCCCAACTCTGCGCGTGTCTCTGTCTCCCCAACTCTGCGCGTGTCTCTGTCTCCCCAACTCTGCGCGTGTCTCTGTCTCCCCAACTCTGCGCGTGTCTCTGTCTCCCCAACTCTGTGCGTGTCTCTGTCTCCCCAACTCTGTGCGTGTCTCTGTCTCCCCAACTCTGCGCGTGTCTCTGTCACCCCAACTCTGCGCGTGTCTCTGTCACCCCAATTCTGCGCATGTCTCTGTCTCCCCAACTCTGCGCGTGTCTCTGTCTCCCCAACTCTGCGCGTGTCTCTGTCACCCCAACTCTGCGCGTGTCTCTGTCACCCCAACTCTGCGCGTGTCTCTGTCTCCCCAACTCTGCGCGTGTCTCTGTCTCCCCAACTCTGCGCGTGTCTCTGTCTCCCCAACTCTGCGCGTGTCTCTGTCTCCCTAACTCTGCGCGTGTCTCTGTCTCCCTAACTCTGCGAGTGTCTCTGTCTCCCTAACTCTGCGCGTGTCTCTGTCTCCCCAACTCTGCGCGTGTCTCTGTCTCCCCAACTCTGCGCGTGTCTCTGTCTCCCCAACTCTGCGCGTGTCTCTGTCTCCCCAACTCTGCGCGTGTCTCTGTCTCCCCAACTCTGCGCGTGTCTCTGTCTCCCCAACTCTGCGCGTGTCTCTGTCTCCCTAACTCTGCGCGTGTCTCTGTCTCCCCAACTCTGCGCGTGTCTCTGTCTCCCCAACTCTGCGCGTGTCTCTGTCTCCCCAACTCTGCGCGTGTCTCTGTCTCCCCAACTCTGCGCGTGTCTCTGTCTCCCCAACTCTGCGCGTGTCTCTGTCTCCCCAACTCTGCGCGTGTCTCTGTCTCCCCAACTCTGCGCGTGTCTCTGTCTCCCCAACTCTGCGCGTGTCTCTGTCTCCCCAACTCTGCGCGTGTCTCTGTCTCCCCAACCAACTCTGCGCGTGTCTCTGTCTCCCCAACCAACTCTGCGCGTGTCTCTGTCTCCCCAACCAACTCTGCGCGTGTCTCTGTCTCCCCAACCAACTCTGCGCGTGTCTCTGTCTCCCCAACCAACTCTGCGCGTGTCTCTGTCTCCCCAACCAACTCTGCGCGTGTCTCTGTCTCCCCAACCAACTCTGCGCGTGTCTCTGTCTCCCCAACCAACTCTGCGCGTGTCTCTGTCTCCCCAACCAACTCTGCGCGTGTCTCTGTCTCCCCAACCAACTCTGCGCGTGTCTCTGTCTCCCCAACCAACTCTGCGCGTGTCTCTGTCTCTCCCCAACCAACTCTGCGCGTGTCTCTGTCTCTCCCCAACCAACTCTGCGCGTGTCTCTGTCTCTCCCCAACCAACTCTGCGCGTGTCCCTGCCTCCCCCCAACCAACTCTGCGCGTGTCCCTGCCTCCCCCCAACCAACTCTGCGCGTGTCCCTGCCTCCCCCCGCCCACTCTGCGCGTGTCCCTGCCTCCCCCCGCCCACTCTGCGCGTGTCCCTGCCTCCCCCCGCCCACTCTGCGCGTGTCCCTGCCTCCCCCCGCCCAGACTGCGCGTGTCCCTGGCTCTCTCTCTCTCTCTCTCTCTCTCTCTCCCCCCAACTCTGCGCGTGTCCCTGGCTCTCTCTCTCTCTCTCTCCCCAACTCTGCGCGTGTCCCTGGCTCTCTCTCTCTCTCTCTCTCCCCCCAACTCTGCGCGTGTCCCTGGCTCTCTCTCTCTCTCCCCCCAACTCTGCGCGTGTCCCTGGCTCTCTCTCTCTCTCTCTCCCCCCAACTCTGCGCGTGTCCCTGGCTCTCTCTCTCTCTCTCCCCCCAACTCTGCGCGTGTCCCTGGCTCTCTCTCTCTCTCTCCCCCCAACTCTGCGGGTGTCCCTGGCTCTCTCTCTCTCTCTCTCTCCCCCCAACTCTGCGGGTGTCCCTGGCTCTCTCTCTCTCTCTCTCCCCCCAACTCTGCGGGTGTCCCTGGCTCTCTCTCTCTCTCTCTCTCCCCCCAACTCTGCACGTGTCCCTGGCTCTCTCTCTCTCTCCCCCCAACTCTGCGCGTGTCCCTGGCTCTCTCTCTCTCTCTCCTCCCAACTTTGCGCGTGTCCCTGGCTCTCTCTCTCTCTCTCTCCTCCCAACTCTGCGCGTGTCCCTGGCTCTCTCTCTCTCTCTCTCCTCCCAACTCTGCGCGTGTCCCTGGCTCTCTCTCTCTCTCTCCTCAACTCTGCGCGTGTCCCTGGCTCTCTCTCTCTCTCTCTCCCCAACTCTGCGCGTGTCCCTGGCTCTCTCTCTCTCCCCAACTCTGCGCGTGTCCCTGGCTCTCTCTCTCTCTCTCCCCAACTCTGCGCGTGTCCCTGGCTCTCTCTCTCCAACTCTGCGCGTGTCCCTGGCTCTCTCTCTCTCTCCCCAACTCTGCGCGTGTCCCTGGCTCTCTCTCTCTCTCTCTCTC
>NC_136484.1:174243109-174338109 GCF_053919585.1 Euprymna scolopes | reverse complement strand
ACACACTTCTTTCCCAGATACATTTCTCTATTCTCCTGTGAGCCAATCAAAATTCCTCGGAAAATCATCATGAACCATCTGTTTAAAAAAGAACGAAACATCTCTAATCCAATTCACACTCGATTTTTAATAGGTTCTACCTCTGCTTTTTCAATTACGTCTAACTTATTTGTATATTTCACATCAAAGGCAGATTCATTTCTAATATTTAAAGAAAATAAAAATCACAAGAAACAGAAAATGAAAAACACCAAAACAATTTATATTTTTCTGCAACGTTTAAGAAATGTTATAAATTATTATAGTTAGACACTGTTGAGCCGATATATTAAATTTGTTTATATCAAATTATGGCTTTAGAAGTGGGTAGAAAACATGAGAAAGAAATTGTATTTTTATGCAATTTCAGTTTTGAGAAATTCCTGAAATGGCATTTTTTTATTATCCACTAGAGTACTCGTGCCATCAAATATGATCGAAGGAAATGTTGAATTTTTACAAACAACTTAATCAAGCTTGGAAAATATACACAAAATGTGTATATAACAATAACTGAATTTCCATTCAAGCTTTGAAATATATATATATATATATATATATATATATATATGAAATCAGACTCCTCAAAATTGGATCCTTCGCGATGCTTATTACTACTTCAAAATATTTACTTCATACACACACACTATATATATATATATATATATATATAGTAAAATATATATATATATATATATATATATATAATGGATACGTGCAAAATGTATAAACATTTTGACCCCTCCCTTTACTTAAAAATTCACCAAAAATCAGGAAATTAACCAATTTTAATGAATGTGTACATAACAATGACTGACTTTCCATTCAAGCTTTGATATATATATATAATCAGACTTCTCAAAATTGGATCCTTAGCGATGCTTATTACTACTTCTTCCAAATATTCACTTTATATATATATATATATATATATATATATATACATACACTATATATATATATGTGTATACGTGCAAAATGTATGAACATTTTGACCCCTCCTTTTACTGTAAAATTCACCAAAAACCAGTAAATTAACCAATTTTAATGAAATTTTAAGTATTTATCAAATAAGATCACGGAATTTAATGAATACATTAGTTTTACTTAAATATTAGTGAAAATGTGGGTTTGTATTACTGTACACATACATTCGAAAAAGTTGTCAAAAACAAATATATAACAAATAAATGTTATTAAAGACAAGATAAGTTACTTTTCTACCTAACTAAATATATTTTTTGTGTTTTTATTCAATGTCACATGTTTGTTCAGCTTGAAAAACATAAAGTGTTTACCGATGTATTGGAAAATTTAAGATGGCGCCTCACCCCCTCTTTAACACGGTAAGTTTGGGAAAAGCTGTTATAAATAAAAAAAAGAGACACAATACTATTAAAAACCCGCCGAATATACGTCAACCTATGTCACAGTAACATATATTGAGCGAGTGTTTAACAGTATTTTATCCAGTTTTTTATTTATAAGACCTTTTCCCAAACTTACCGTGTTAAAGAGAGAGTCAGACGCCATCTTTAATTTTGCAATACATCGGTAAACACTGTATGGTTTTCGAGCTGAATAAACATGTTACATTGGATAAAAACACGAAAAATATATCCAGTTTGGTAGAAAAGTAACTTATCTTGCCTTTAATAACATTTATTTGTTATATATTTGTTTTTTGACAATTTTCTCGAATCTATGTGTACAGTAATACAAACCCGAAAATGTATTTTGATTAAAAAAAAATACCTTTACCTAAGTTATGGTTTTCAGTAGTAAAAAAATACATGTATTTATTTATGCTTTTTTTATGAAAATAAATCATTGTAAATTGTAAGAATAAAAATATTTAAGTTTTTACAGGAACATTACGAAAAAAGCCCCTTTAGTCTCTATTAATGAATTTAATATAACTCGAAGAAAAATTAATTTCTCGAATTACCGATATCATCATTGAATTAAGCATTGTTTATTTAATATTTTTACACAAAAAATTATAATTATAAAAAATATTTTTCCTTTTTGAATTACAGATTTCGCAT
The DNA here is from genome assembly GCF_053919585.1 of Euprymna scolopes. Taxonomy (NCBI): domain Eukaryota; kingdom Metazoa; phylum Mollusca; class Cephalopoda; order Sepiida; family Sepiolidae; genus Euprymna; species Euprymna scolopes. Next base: position 174,336,022 of record NC_136484.1, on the reverse strand, counting down.
AATTTTTATATGTACGATTCTAATTATTTCCTTGCTTGCATGAATATAAAACTTTAGGCGTAACATAATTTTTATATAATCTTGATTATTTTTTTTTAATTTAAAAGCAGGAACATAGAAAAATAATTAAATTAAAAAATGGTAAAAATTATACAAACGTTCACGATAGGGATGCACGGCTGGGAGAGAAAAAAGAAAACCACTACCCCCTACCCTCCTTTTATTACCTAACGTCATTTTCAGACAGCTTTTCGACTGTCTGAGATTTTGGGCTTCCGTACAATCCATGTGACGAAAACTTTTTCTTTCGGTTGAACAATGCAAGAATCTCTCGCTTTTGGGAGTTAAGTTATTTTTTGTACAAATAAAGTACTTTTATTTATTTAATTCAATATCTTAGAACTTTACTTTACCAATTATCTTTGAAATCGACCCAGAAAACTAATATCTATCTTTCAAAGGATTTTTACAATGAATTTATTTAACTTCCAAATTTGCTGAATTAGTCCGCTCGCCATGAAAACATTTTTCATAACTTTTTTTTCACGTAAAAATATTTTTTTTCCGTTTGGAAATTAACTTTAATCTTTTATCTTTCAAATACAATCAAAAAGTAGTTGGAAATTTACAATAAAATTATGATAAATCAGCTTTTAAAACTATATTCCCCATCTTTATTCAACCATTTTTTCACATACATACTATGCAAATACAATGTAAAACTGCTCATTCTGCTTTAAAATTACTATTAAACATTCAAATTTTTCAAACTCCCATATTCAATATCTCCAAAACATCCAGCATGGAAAAAATATTGCAGAAATTAAAACTTATTGTTTGTGATGAATTCACAATAGCACACAAACAAATCATTTGAGGCTCTTGATCGATCCTTGCAAGATTTGCCTGGAAATGTCTGACCATTTGAGAATGCAGTAATATTGCTTGCAGGGAATTTCAGACAAACGTTACTTGTAATTCCTCAATCAACACTAGCAGATGAAAGTAATGTTTGCCTCAAATACTCTTTTTGGCGCTATGTGAAGACATTAAAATTTACTCAAAATATGCGTATCCAGTTGCAGAACGCTCGACCCAGAGAAAAATTTTCACATCAATTGTTGGAAACTGAGAACGAAAAAGTGCCGGCTGATCCGAGTTAAGTGCGAATTTCATTGCCTCATAACGTCTGCAATTTAGTTACATCAAACGTTTTTCCAGATATTCAATATGCAATTTAGTTACATCAAAGGTTTTTCCAGATATTCAAATTAATTATAAGAATTCCAGTAGGCTGAGTGAACGAGCTAGTCTTGCAGCTCAAAACAAAGACGTCCATGAACTTAATGATATTATTTAGCTTAAAATTCCAAGTGAGGTAGTAACGTACAAGTCCGTCGACACTGTTGTGAAAGTAAATGAAGTGGTTAATTATCCAACAAAATTTTTGAATTCATTAGATATGTCAGGGATTCGACCGCATGTACGTCAGGTGAAAATTGGCGTACCAATTATCATGTTGCGAAATATAAACCAACCCAAGCTTTGCAATGGCATATCGCTTGCAGTAAAAAAAAAATAATGAACAACATCGTAGAAGAAACAATATTGACAGGGCCTTTCAAAGATAAAGATGCCCTCATTCCACGAATTCCTATGATTCCACCGGATACGTCATTTTAATTAAGAAGATTGCACTTTTCAATTCGATTGTCGTCTGCAATCTACCTCAACAAAGCTCAGAGACAATCTTTACAATTGTTTGGCGTACATCTACACACTGACTGCTTCTCACATGGACAATTTATGTTGTGTGTTCAAGAGTCAGCAAACCAGCAATTCTCTATATCTGCTCAGAAAATTGGGGAAAAATTATATATCCACAAGTACCGGGAAATTAAGCACATAAAAAACGTGCATTTTCTCATTTTTGAATTATTTCCATTTCGCCAAATTGAGCTACAGCAACGCATGGCAGGGCACAGCTATATACACATACACACGTACATATATATATATACACACACATACATACTTATCTATGTGGCTAGATTTAGTGAGAGTTGAAATCGGTGACCATAGAGGCTAGCGTCCAGTGCTCTACCAACGAAACTAAACAAAACTGCTAGTAACAGATCGCATTTTAATGAAACTATTCACTTATACTTTTTATAATATCACAATCGAAAGACATCATTTTATCAGTCCTTAATTATTTTCACCACCGGAGTGCTGCATATATATTGTTCAAATACCTAATCTCCATTTGTTTACACAAAGAGCATTGCTTAATACGCTAATAGTAATTTGTATATCACTTCCCAATATGTTCAACCCAAGATAGGGAGCATTATATTCAGCCACATACAGTACTGTTTCGCTGTTTCACAGCTCATCTCTCTCTCTCTCTATATATATATATATATATATATAATCTATCTATCTATATATATATATATATATATATCCATAGACATGTTTTATTGTCTTTACCATTCGTCAGTGTGGCTAAACTACATAAGATTCGTAGAGGGACACAAACAAATGACGAAAAAAAAACAATCTGAGGATTATCATATTTTATATGATATAGTTATTAACATACAATTGTTTCGTCCTTTCTTAAAGAATGACCATCATGAGATGGAGTGGGTTTTTAGCATAGCTCATTAGCGGTGATATGCCGTAACGGTTTCACCCTTATTGCATATATTTATATCTAGACTCCTTATTCTAATTTTAAACAAAATCCCTGACCTGATTTGGATTCTAGAAAATGTCTAAAATTTAAGGGATCTTAAGACGAAAGTGAAATTCAAGAGATCTTGCCTGTTATTGGATGACTACCGATGCAAATCTACAAATTTGTTTATTTTCAAATGGGGAAGTTGTACCCATTTTAGACTCCTAACCGGCTTCATAACCTAGCAGGTGATCTCTTTTTCTTCTCTCTGCAACTTCTTTTCACACACAAGAGATGTGGCGAGACTAGCTCTGTTCTATCGTTATTTTCACGGCAGGTGCTCACCTGGGCTTGAATCAATGGTTCCCTTCCAAACATTGACAAAAAGTAGTCATCTAGCTACAATCGCTATCAACAATTTCTCCCACTCTGTATCTGTGCTTAAATCTAAATGCAAGTTCCATGAATCTCCACACTAACGTAATGTACTTGCAATAACCCTTATCCCTGAGTGGCTTCCGGGCCTTGATAACTGGTGATCACTGTAAAAAAAAAAAATAAAATAAAAATAAAAATTTTTCATAGAACTGTTCAGTTAGCCTGCTTTCCAGCTGGCGACATTGTGAAATCTTAAAGTCCAATGTAGAGAAATTCTTGTTGAACTGATCGCTTAAATAGTCCAATTCCATCTAATTTTCATCGCTAACGATCATTATGCTGTTGTCTCGAAGACAATCGTACACTCATTAACCCTTATCTTCAAGTGGTCTTCGGGCCTTGATAAACGGTCACTCCCTTGTAAAAATTTAAAAAATTTGAAAAATCTTTCAACTTCCACTGATTTTAAATCGATTTTATAATTTATTTTTATGCTTATCTGCGATTTGAATTTATTTTCTTAATATCATGTGCATGATTTTTATAGAATAAAATTAATGAGTAATAAATTAGCTTTTTGATGTGCCTGAATTTCAAAAAAGACTCAAAGAAAACCATCAACCCAAGAATATTATTCCACTCTTCCGGGATTCATTTATTAAAGCTTGATTTCACTTTTTTGCGATTACTGTGATAATATTTCACTTTTTATTTCTTTGTTCTTTTATAATTCTGCATATAATTTTCTTGTAATTTATTTTGTATTTGAAAGTTGAGGTTTTGTTCTCTAAAGAATTCCCTGTTTGATAATAGATGATGTCTTTATTTGTATTTTTCGTATGATGTGCTTGAATTACGTGAAAATTGTTTAAAAGAATATTTATGGAACTGTGTTTTGTAACGGCATTTGATATGTAAGCACAATTCAAGTAATCTAATCTCCGGCTGTAACCATTATTGCAATGAGCGGTGAACAAAACGATGTTTTAAATCTCGGGAGTTTTACACAATATATTCCTTTTCAGCATTCACCATTGAGTCGAAAATAGTCTTTGAGACAGAAAAAAATGATCTCCGAGAATTTAGCTTTTATCAGCTCTAGATGTTCCCGTCTGCGTTGTATGTTGAGCTATATTCTTTAAACACCCTGGGCGAAAACAATTCTAATTCAGTATTTTTTTTTTAAATGTTTTTTTAAAGCTCGGATACATAATCCGAAAGATAATCCCAAATCAAATTGAGGAGTTTTGCATATTCAACTGAAGCTTTCCTCAAGGATTAATTTTAGAAGTGCAGTTAAATTGCTTCTTAGACGAACAAGAAGAAATAGAAAAAACATGTAATAAGAGATGGAAAAATGGTAAAACACCTGATTATTTCACAAACACTTCAATGAACTTTTGTCTAAGATGGATTAAAAGTGCTGAGCAAGAATTATTTAAAACATGTCTCCAAGAGGCGTTATTTACCGTTTCTTTAAGCTGCAGGCAAATAAAGGAATTGTCTGTAATTAGTTTTACATGGTTAATCTTGAGAAAATTCAGGAAATTCTTTTTTCTTTCTTCTTAGCATAAAATTAAACAAGAAAAAATTCTACGTTTTTTGTTTGTTTTTCTTTTAACACGATTTAAAGAAACTACTATTTGTTGTTCATTCTGTATATATTTATTGAATATAATGAAACGTTTGTCTAATGGAAGTTATGTTCGATCTGCTCTTAGGATAAACAATTTAAACCTTTTAGATTCAATGCTAAAATATAAATTAATGATTAAAAATAATTACATTGTAATCTTTGTGAAAGTTGAATGAACTTGAATTTCATATTTTTATAGCTTTAAAATAAGAATTCATTGGTACCTTAACAAAATCTTACTAGAATTTATTCAACAATATGAATTGCGCAAATAATTAGTTTTTTGGAAAGAAAAACTAATAAACTCGGCGAGAATGAGTTTCTTTAAACATTTCTATGAAAATAGTATTCAATGTATATCATAAATATAGAATTGACCCAAATGAGATAAATTAATAAGTACTAATACCCAGAAAGTTATATTGTGCTACATCGTTCAATGCAAATAATAAAATCAGATTGTAAGAGAACATCTTTGATTTACTATTCCACTCCAGTACCCATTTGGCAAACAATATTCTTTTTTGCCCTGTTTCTTTCCAATTTTCCCTTTTTTACATAACATTTTGCTTTCTCCGTATGGAATCAGTCTTATATAGCCATCTCTATATCTCTCTCTCTTACTCTCCATATATAAGAAATAAGTATATGTATATCTCTAAAGTTGGGTATGTATACATGCTTATATATTTCTATGCATAAGATTCACTTCTAAACTAATTAACTGATCATTAGGATTTTTTGAATATATTGTTTAATATATGTCGGAATATTTTTCGGTAAATTTTATCAAACTCAGGAAAGCAATTTTATCCATAACATTAATGGAATCGTCTTGTTCTATTTTCTAACATTATTTGGTCTGTAGATGTCTATATTTATATGAGATCCTTTCTTTTTTTTTTTTGTTAATGGAGGTGATGGTTATGTTTGAGAGTTGAAATCCCCATCATTTTGTCATTTGCAATAGCAACGTATGAATGAAGGCTGTGAACACAAAAGGTAATCAACTTGATATCTTGTCTGTGAAACTCGACGATTCTGATAACAAAATAAAATAACAACTTGATAACTGATAGATATCCTGGCACCAACTCCATTAGCCATCGACAAGTGCATCCCTTTTGCAGTCATGCAATATTTGACCAGATTCAGGTGTTTCTTATTTCTATGCTTTCCTGTCTACGTGTCTCCTGACGTTTCAGTTTACCTCTACTCTCCCTCCCTTCGCCATCCTTATTTCCCTTCTCTCTCTGCAAAGGCTTCCATTTTTCTTTATTTTTCATTTCCAATTTTGTATTTATTTTTCACTTGTAGTTATATATCTTATATTTACGTACCGTTTTATTATTTTATTTAAGTATAAAACTATATAAAACTTAAATTATGTTAACATTTTTACATATAAAATAGATTTCATAAAATTTTTGCTTTATTATATTTGTATATGCATAATAACTTATATTCATGTGTGTGTGTATATATATATATATATATATATATAATCATATTTCATATGATAATTTTGTAGCTTACAGTTTAAGTCATCTCTTTTTGCCTTAAAAACTATTGGTGTATGAACGATTACTGAATTTTCAATTATATAAACCCAGTAAAATTCGGAATACTATAAATAAGACTTATATATATATATATATATATATATATATATATATATATAAATGTTTCTTTGTATAAGATCCACTAATTAACTTACCATTATGATTTTTTGGAATAAATAAAATGAGTGCAATAGTACGTAATGTAGGCTATATTTGTTTAAATTTATTTTATGCTAAAGAAGCAAAGATTTTTTAAAGAAATGTTAGCAATATTATTAGACATGAATTAATAAATATTCCCCGCCTATCAGTTATTTCGAGTATTTTCAAGAATTATTAAGTGACAATATAGGCAAAATCTCCCATTTGAAAAGTTTAATATTTCAGATTTTCATTAAGTTTGAAATCTTATTGAGACATAAATTAATCTTTTTCTTAAAACCCTTTAAGCCTTAAATTTTAGATATTTTCAAATTAAAATAAATTTGATAAAAATTACAATAAGGATTCTAAGCATAGTTAGTGTTATACTTTAATTTTCATCTTTGTAAGGGGAGCATAAAAATGATGCAAAACTGTCTTGTTTAGAGAACTAATTTTAACTGTCCAAGGATGGATATATATTAAGAGAGTAAGAGAGAACGCATTAATAATCACCCTGCTATTGATGTGTTTTCCCTTATTGAAATAACAAGTAAATTCATATGTACTGATATATTTATCTTGTGTGTGTGTATATATATATATATATATATATATATATATATATATATATATATATATTAGTCTTTCTCTTTTTTTTCATGTCTTTATTGTTTTTATAATTTTCTTATTTCCAAACGTTCACCTTTCCTCATTCCTTTATGTCTCTATAAATTTTAAAAAATTAATTTTATTAATGATTCTATAATATTAACCTTTTACCTGCCTTAAACCCTTTCTTTTCTCGCATATTTCCCTTTAATTCTTCTCAATTCATTAAATTTTTAATCTTATCTAATCATTCCAACTATCTTTTTACTGTATTTTTAAGTTTTAACTCATTCCTCCTTCTTTTCCTTTCTACATTAATAGGAGCTATGCAATAAACACCAACGGAACCTCACAAAATTATTCAACCTAGTAAAAGAAAAGGGGAATCATTTAAAGATGTTCTCCCCTAATCTCAAATCTGTCAGATTGTGCTATTTTTAATGATTTGGAAATAACTGATATTTATGACACCAACTGATTTAAAAAAATCAAAGAAAAAATATAAAATAATTTGGAGATAACATTTTAAGTACATATATATATATAATAATTCAAGCTGAACATTTATTTATTTTTTTATTTTATTAAATGTTCACCCCAAACAAGGCACAGTGCCATTTTGGAAGTAGGGGGATACTATCGGGGACATAAGTTGCAGGGGTATTATGAAGATTACTGTACACGCAATAACCCTTATCCCCAGGTGGCTTCCAGGCCTTGATAAGTGGTGACTACCTTGTAAAAAAAAAGAAAAAAAAAGAGGGAGATGAGTAGCAAGATGTCTGTTCACATTATACTTGAACTTCTGCATGTCAGTACAGTTGGGAAAGCAGAATCCTAGAAGGGAGTTCCACAGTCAAGCAGTTCTGGGGAAGAAACTGTTGGACGTGAAGGCCTTCTTACACCTAGTCATCTCTACTGTGAAGGGGTGGGATTTAGCTGCTTGTCGGGTTTGTCAGGGGTATTCAAGCTGAATATGAAAACCATAGAATTAAAAAATATATATTTATGTAAAATAATCCCAGCTAAACATATAAGCCAGAGAATTATATATATATAAATTCCAACTGAATAGAATATTAAGTAGAGGAATCTTCATTTTAGTATTCAGATTAAATTTCAAATGATGGAACGGGAATTGGCAACTCTTTAAAATCCACTCAAAATATCAGGGGCACTTTATGAGTGTGTGTGTGATTCAGTCACAATTTTTATGACTAATTTGTTTCATGTAAAAATGCTAACATAATTTAAGTTATTTAAAAATATCAACATCCTCCTTGAAACATCTTCACATAATAAGTTTACCAACAAATAAAACTGGTCCTATGACCGAATATTAAGAGGTATTCAGTTTGATGTTCTAAGATTGAGCTATTAAGATTTTCTCATAAACAGATCTTAAAAGATTACCAAAAAAATATAGCTTTGATGCAATGTCATAGATTTATTTGTCCTACTTCAAAATATTTGTTCACACACATATATTTGTAGTAATGCTACAAACACCCCAAAGAAACAAAACGTGTGCTCCCTCTGTCAGCAGCACAGGCGAAACCAGGAGAAGACTGAGGAGATGTGGTGTGTTTGATAGAGAAGGGCGAGATAAGCCACATTAAATGACAAGAGTTACTGAACATAAAGGAGACCAACCTGAAGCAGTATTTTGCTTATGCTTGTTCAGTAAGTTATAATTTTCTGAACTCTACACAGCGGTATAGGACAATAATTTATAGTTTCCAACATTCCAGCCTCATCTGACTATATCAGGGGAGAAAAACGGGAGGAGCATAGTAAAAACTAAGATCATGGCTCCATTCATTCATTTCATATAAATCAGATGATTATATTGTTGGCATTGGTTTTCCTCAATACCATTTAATTCAGAAACCTTTCTGGAAAGTCATCGGATACTTACAGGAGATATCGTGTAAAAGACGTCAACATCCTAAGTGAGTTTATTTATTTGCGGACTATTATTCCTTACCTTCTAGTTGTTGTTGAACAACATTTCGGCTAACTATTTCTCTGGCCTTCATCAGATGGTAAACCGCGATGGGGTAGGAATACTGAGTCTCTTAATTGTATCCTCAGTAATTACTGCTTTCCATAGTTGTCATCTCACCACGTTTTAGCCAACTAATCCTCTGGTTGGCTTTGGGTAGGATTGAAACCGCCATCCTCAGACAATACTCCTCTGGAACCGTAGAGATTTAACGGCTCTATCCACTGAGGCCAGAGGAATTGAAACAGCAACTAAAAGATGAGGATAATATTCATCAAACAAATATTTAAATTACTAATCTAAAGATTCCAATAATAAAAATAATATCCTAAGTGTGTTTCTGTGGAATGAACTGGATTCGAACTTGGTATACCCAAGTTCTCAGTCCATGTCGTTAACCATTATGCCATCGTTATCTTCCAATAACATGGTGTTATCAGCATATTGAGAACAAGTATATACTAGTGATTCTCATCCAATCCCGAGCAGCATTGGGTTTTACTGCTAGTTTATATATGAACTTGTTAGGAATCTTTGTCCCTTTCTCATATATCTATCTGTGTGTGTGTACGTATATATATATATATATATATATATATATATATATATATATATATATATATATATTGTCTTTGCACTTTGCCTTTTAAGTAACAATAAAATGTCTGTGAAACATTAAAAAAAAATGTTTACAATCTTTGCATATTCCTTTTATACAGAAAGCAGATTTGGAATTGACACATTCTTGAATTGTGCTGAGCTCGCTACTGCACTTTGGCTTATCCTGGAAACTGTTTTAGCATCCAGTAAATGCCAATACTCTTTGTAGATTGCCTGAGCCATTTGTTTCCTGGTAGAAAAGTAACTCGGAGCCAAGCTCATGATAAAACTCCAAAATCCTCACATAATCATCCATATTCTAAACAACAATCAAAGAATCCATTCGTTTTCTCTTCCTGTTTGCAACAATGATTCACTGATGTATGTGCATACACTTGCATCCGTTCAGTCGAAGAATACGCTGCAAAGAATTAGGCTTGTTTCGCATCAGCATACCTTCTTCAAAAGAAGTCATCTCACCGTAACTTAACAAGGAACAAAGAAAATTTGCTTAGAATTGAAAATGTCAATATATCAACCACAATCTTTATAGATGTATATATCTATATTATACTTCTCTTAGTCTATCTGTTTGCCTTTTTGTTCGATGTTTTTCAGAAAAAAATGGGTTGATCTGGCTGAAATTTTGTACGGTCCTTTATGATAAGATGCAAAGAACTAAGTATTATAGTATCCGTTTTCAGTTAGGGATTAATAGAGATTAGTTTTTAATGCAAAAAAAAAAAAAAACGAGCACAAGGTTAATGGCATCTTTGATCAATTTGGCATAACGTATTCTAAGTTTACGGGCTCTAACTTTTGCCAGTTTTTAACTAAAAAAACTAATATATAAGAATAATAGTATAGTTATATTTCAAGATTCGAATATTTATTTTTTATGCAAAACAGCTCCTCCAACATATTAAAATTTCGGTGCATTTTATATTTGCTCTGTTATATTTAACATTCATTGAGTTTGGTATACACAAATAGTGAAATATAATTGAAAAAACATTTTACCAAAACATTGTATATATATATATATATATATATATATATATATATATAGCTGAATGTCTGTGAGTGTGTCTGGTCACGAATAGGCTCCTAGATGGTTAACTATTTAAAAAAAACTTATGTGAGCTGGGGAATTTTCTACAGATGATGGAAATTTCATCAAAGCAGGATATATTTGAAGTTGTAAACGATGTTTGGTTCCATAGCTCTTTTAGTTTAAGAGAGCATTTAGAGATTCTGAACAGGCCCCATAGTTTTCCCCAGAAAATTTCATACAGGGGATTTAAATTTAATAAAAATGAGACATGCTTGAAGTTGTAAAGGAGTTTGTACCCTCATAGATCCGTTAGAGTTGTACGTAAAGATTCGGACACAATTCCATCACCGCCACCACAGTGAATGAACATGAGAATACACATTTAGGTTGTATGTTCATTATCTAACCTGACTTTCTATAACGAAATACACAAACATGCATACACACACATTGAGTTATATAAGTGCAGCAGACAGCCGAGCCGTTCTTTGTGATCTGCTCCGATCAGGCATTGATAGGGAATGACAAAGCAATTTTACATATAAATAAATCAATTTATCAAAATTAGAACAGTGCCGAATTAATACAACAGACTTTTCACACACACCGTGGTCGATAATCTTTTAGATTAACCTCGATAAAAAATGTAATAATTTATTTTATGCATCTCTTATGATTAGAAACACTTTGAAACTGCATTAAAGTGTTAATCTAAAGCCCATTATTTTTTTTTGTGTGTGTGTATGCATATATATATATATATATATATATATATACATACGTGTGTGTTACTAGCGGGAAAGGGGGGACCCGGCTTTGCTTGGGCGTAAAATACGCTTAAATATGATATTTTCATTTGTTCAGATTTCGTATATATTATTACAAAGTTGTGATTTCAAAAGTAAAATAAAAACCAAGTATTTAGGTGCCATCAGCTAGAATCGAAACCGAAACTGTAGCATTCACAGCTAGTGACGTTATGACTGTACCAACGTTACATGCATATAAACCGATTAAAAAATAAACTAAGATGAATATACAAAATGTATAACGATTTTTTTCACTTTGAACTCATTTTTGATCCCTTAAAAACAATTTTAGCCAGCTAAAGACTCATAAAAGAAAGGTTCGACTTAGTTTCGGAGAAGATAGTTTGAAAATATGGAGACACAGATCGACTGACAGACAGACAGACAGACATATAGCCGTTTATATATTAGATTAACTTTCATCCCAATGCAGGAAGATGTGACACAAGGTCGAAAGGTGGGAAAAGTCCAGCCAGCACTCTGAAAGGAGGAGGACTCTGACCTTTTAAAAATTGCCTAGGCAGCTGCATCAGCATTTTTCGATAAGAGCGCCTCAGGAAGCAAGCAATTATCTCACTTCACCCGAAAGATGGGAGGCAACGACCTGGAAGAATGCACCTCCTAGGACTACTTAGAACCATGTCTCAGCCCGACAGATGCAAGGTCATTCTCTACTCACAAATGGCCAGACTCTGTCAGACTGTCGATGACATTCTCAGATCGCATGAATCTAATCTACTCGAGCTGTACCATATATATATATATATATATATATATATATATATATATATATATATATATATATTCTTCAAAAAACTATTGCAAAATAAATAACATTTGATAAAAATAAATTTCACTTCACTTTTATTTTTTTTATCTCATCTTGCCATTTTTGCAATCAGTTCATTCCAATATAAAAGAATTTTATGTTTTATATATATGTATGTATGTATATAATATATATATATATATATATATACATATATATATATATATATATATATATATATATATATATGTGTGTGTGTGTACATATATACATATCTGTGTCAAAAGGGGTTTAAAATTCCTTGCATACTTCTGTCAGCCAGTTAGTAATTTTTAGATTGGATATACTTGCAGAGTTTTTAGGTTCCTACATTTGGATGAGATGGAGAAAGTGGGCAGCCAAACTTTTAAAAATGAATTGACATCCAGAAAAATAGCAAAAATCACATTGAGTAATAAATAAATAAATAAAACTCTGTTCAACTCTTTGAATCTCCTTCCATTATAGTGCAACCTTCAAGTATTAAAAAGTTCTCGGAAAAATGTCATCAAAAATATTTTATTTTTCCTAAATTGTGCGATATGCATTAGTGCTTGTGTAAATGTTATATTTCCTATATTATCTGCGAATGTTCGAAAGAGTGATTGATTGATTGATGGGTGGATTCAGTGAAGAAATTCAGGAGGTTTGTACTGGTTTGCAGGAACTGATTATTATAATTAAAGTTAGAACTGGGGTCGGCAATCCAAAGCTTGAAGATAACATTCGGCCCTCGAGTTGTTTTTTTGCCTTGTCTTCTATCTTCGCAGCTGGACTGTAACTATTCACTTAGTACTGTAAGTAGCCTTTTTTTCTCTTATAAAATAACTTTTTAAAATGAATTTGGATAAAATTCTAATGCAGAAAATGAGCTGCTTTTTTGTGGATGTTGTGTTGATGTATTCCAACAGCTTACATAAACTGCCGGAATATGGTGAAAACGCTCAGCCAATGAAAATCGTTCCACCAGACTACAATACAAACCTGCTGTGTGTGTAGTCAGTGACGACAGTCAATAAATTGGAAGAAAATATTAGTTTTCTTTTAATTTAAATCATTGACAAATAAATCATTTTCGTAAAGTCACCATTATGAATCTAGTGAAAGGGTGGAGAACCTTTTTTGGTTTGCATGCTAAAAACGGCGATATCAATGCCAAAATTCGTCCATGTGATAACCAAAATTTGTGAGAACATACTAATTGAAATCCTTAAAGGTGTATGTGAAGAACCTTGTAGAAATGATTAAAATGCACAAAAACAACAAAAAACAACACATAATAGCGAAAATCACATTTATCTTGAAAACAACACACAAGCAAAACCAATGCGTTGTCTGTTTCAAAACCAGGAACGATGAACTTTCTAAACAAGATGTCAGTTACTTTTCATCAGATAATATTGCGACTTAAAAGATATTAACTTTTTTATTTGAAGGGGAAAGGTTTCATTTTCGAGGCCTTACTTAACGTGCTGGATAGAAGTGCTGGCAAGCCATGTTCAGCATGCGTGTCAGGGGTTGCCCAACCCATATCTAGTGGAATTACATTTATTCATTTTGCCAAAACAAACAAAAATTCGTTTCATTTGTTCCTACGCATTATTTTACTAAAAAGAACAAATATTTATTCATGAAACTTACCGTAGATTGATTGTTCTTTTTTTTTCATTTTCTTCATTGAAATTACTATCCGATAAATGTTTGATATCATGTTTTCTTATGTCATGTTTTCCTTGTTTTCTAGTGGTTTAAAATTTGCTTGGTGGTCGGCATATTCTCATGGTTTACGTATGGTGCCTATTCTCATGGTTTACGTATGGTGCCGGAATATACTGACAGAACACCCATAAAGAAGCAGGTCATTATCTGCATTAGTACCGAAATTCCTTAAAAGCAAGAATTATTTTAGACAGAGCAGACTCCTAGATAAACGGTAACAGTTAAGGTTCTAGTGGAATCTGAGAGACTGTACGCTCATCGTTCAGTTTGTTGCGTTTCATGTGAAACTTTTTTTTTTTAATGAAAATTAAATATATACACTTTTAATGAAAATTAATGAAAATTAAATATATACACTTCATTTAGCTGTTACCACTTAGCCTTGCCCGAAAAGTCGTTTATTTTTATTATAAAAATTCCTTAAAAGTATATAGTCCAATATTTCCATAAACGGTTTTATCACAGTCAAATTGAGAATAGTTTTTCATTGATCGGACGAAGGCCATCAACTCCCCATATTTCCTAGGTAACATACAGATATCTGTGCGTGAGGTCGCCAAGCTAATCAAGAACCTTGATTCCAGTAAAGCAACTGGCTCTGACGGCATCCCAATTATAGTGTTAAAAAAGCTTTAACCAGAACTTGCTCCCATACTTACGAAACTGTTTAAGCGTTGCCTTAAGGAGAAGTGCTTTCCAACACCCTGGAAAACCTCATCAGTATTTAAGAACTCAGGTGATAAGTCATCTCCCTATCAGTATGGACCAATAAGTCTCCTGTGTGTCATGAGTAAGTTGCTGGAACCCATATAAAATAGAGAAATAGTCAACCACCTCAGCAGAAATAACCTTCTTAGTGACACTCAATATGGTTTCTGTTCTGCAAGATCTACAGCAGATGTGCTAACGGTTATATCTCATAGGATTAACGAATCTCTTGACAAAGGCTTCCTTTCTAGGGCAATTGCTCTTGACATATCGAACGCCTTCGATAAAGTATGGCATTAAGGCCTACTTCATAAGATTTCCAGCTACGGTATAAATGGAAATGTTTTCTCAATCATTAAATCATTTCTCTCCGATAGGCTCATAAGAGTAGTGGTTGATGGACAAAAATCAGAGGGCCGCAGTATTAATGCTAGAGTCCCTCAGTGGTCCATACTGGGCCCAACTCTTTTCCTGATCTACATCAATGATCTCCCAAAACACATGCTTAAATCATTCGGTGACATCTATGCTGATGACACGACCATCTACAGCAACACATCAAAGGCTGTATATGACAAAGTTCTCTCTGATTCTCTCTCCTCTGATCTCGAGCGTGTGGTACAGTGGATGAAGACGTGGCTAGTTACGTTTAATACATCTAAAACCAAGCTCCTATCTTTACATCATCAACGCTCTGATCCCCATCTGGCATCAATTGAAATGGATGGCTCTCGACTAGGAGAAGCCCCTATGTTTGACAAGCTTCTGGACTTGACCTTTACTCCTGATCTGAAATGGAACACGTACATCAAGTCTGTTGCCAAGGTCGCTGGAAAGATGGTGGGATCCTTCTACCGCTCCAGAAGATATCTCACTACTGATGCAATTCTCTATCTATATAAAAGCCAAGTACGTCCAAGGATGAAATACTGTTGCCATATCTGGGCAGGAGCTGCTAAAAACAACCGATCCTGCGTTGACAGAGTACAAAATAGACCTTGTGGCTTAGTGGAGGATGCCCTTTTCTCTTCCCTGCAACCTCTCTCCTACAGAAGAGACGTTGCGAGCCTATCTTTGTTTTATCGTTATTTCCATGGCAAGTGCTCGCCTGAGCTCCAATCTCTGGTCCCCCTCGCCAATCTTTCACGATAAACACCCGTCTAGCTGAAACCACTGTCAAAACTTTGCTCCACTTTTTATCTGTGCCTAAATCAAAACGTAGATTCCATGAACAAAGCTTCTTTCTTAGAAGTGCACGCCTGTGGAACTCTGTTCCGTCTGCCTGTTTCCCACCTGACTACAACCTGGATGTCTTCAAGTCCAAGGTAAATAAATTCCTGATGAACCACCCCATTAAGTTGACACATTATTAAATCTCAACACTAACGTACTGTACATGCAATACCCCTTATCCCTGATTGGCTTCCGGTCCTTCATAAGTGGTGACCACCTTGTAAAAAAAAATAAAAATATCTGAAGAATATTAGTCCTGGCTTTGAAGGCCTATTTCAAATCAGGTTATCGAACTCACACAATTCCAAATTTGATCACTATTCGTATTCAGAATCAAATGCCCCCCCCCCCCCGATATCATGAACGTCAAGGAAGCGGTAGTTTTGATCTCCTATCCCCTACCACTTCTGTCTTTGACAGATTCGATGTAATTACAAACTTTGATTGGCCAATTCGGCAGATCTCTGATCAGGCTTGTTAGCGCTGCTGATCCGTTATAGTTATCTCCCCATTTGTTGATCAGATCAAGCAGGCATAATCCATTTGCTGACAAGTGAGCTTTGAAATCCAAATGTGTTGAGCCAACTTTGGAACAGGCTGAACGCAGCCAACTTTGGGAGGGTGAAGAGAGGGTTGGAAAAAAAGTAATTTGTTTCTGATTTCACGAGATTTGGGTGAGGATTATTGCAATGAAGGGAGATAATTAGGCCATAATAGGTTTTTCTTGCTTCATTTTCTTTTCTTGACAATTCTAGAACTGGTCTCTTTGATGCACTAAATAAACAGAGGAAGGTGTAACGATGGGAGTTATCTGGTGTAATTCGAATTATAATCTTTTTGCCCTTATATATATATCTATATATATATGTGTGTGTGTGTATTCCTTTTGAGTGCAGTTGAATTAGCTTGTAAGAGAAGGTAACAAGCAGAAGACAAAGCCAATAATTAAAAGGTAAATGGTTTAATATATATATATATATATGCATATACTTGTATATACAAAAAAGAGTCTATTGTAATCAGAAATTTCCAGATAATTTGATCATCTGACTTTATTGATATGAAATTACTAGTTATAAAATATTGATTAGATTGATGCAACATGTTTGATATTAAGCATTCTTCGTGAAAAAGTTCATTTTTAACTCCCTTTACATACATATACATTATATATATATATATATATATATATATATATATAGGTTATCTGTGTATGTGCTGCACAGGGGAGACAACCGAACTAACAAAACTGAAGTTGGTCTGCAGGACACTATTTATACAAATGTAGGTTCCTTTTTACCAATTGTAATAAAATTTTAATTGTAGAATAGTATAATAATCAAAAAGCCTGCAAATTCTCATGTAGTTTCGTCCCATACAACCAAAGATATGAGTATTTCAATATTCACCACCTGCTTTTGCTAAAGTTCCAAATATCAGCGACAATTAAGCAGAATTTAACAAATAAAAACACGTTGAAAAAGTAATATCTGACTTCTATAGAGGGTTATTTGCCCTTGAATCTAACATTAAGCGCATCCTATTTTTGGCACATTTTACAGTCATAAAATGTTCCAATCAAAGTCATATGTTCTCATAGTTTTGCATATGAATTAAAAAATATTTCGTATTTCTCCATAACTTCTGGTCTTGATGGAGGGGAGACTATAACTTGCTGCTATGGTTTCAAATGATCTGAAATAATAGCAAGGGGAAACTTGATTCCAAATATTCCTCATGTTATATCTCCCCTCTTTGGTTTTCATACATAAAGTAAATTTCACAGTGTGTAAGGATTATTTGATACTGGCGATATTCACAATCGTAGCCTTATTTCCAAAAGAGGGGAGATATAATATATGAGAAATATTTGGAATCCAGTCTCTCCTTGCTCTGAAACCATAGCAGCAAGTTTTAGTCTCCCTTCAATCAAAGCCAGAGGTTTTTGGGAAATATATATAATTTAAAGCCCTGAAACAATGCTTCGTAGTGAACAACTGATGATCCTTAAATAACCTCGGACCATTGTGAATTCCTGAAAGCAACTTGATTCAGTGATTGCAGGAAATTGACTTATTGGCAAAATAATTTATTCCAACGATAGATTAAAAATATTTCAAACATTTTCTGTATAGTATTAAAGATTAAAACAACTATCAATTATATATATATATATATATATATATATATATATATATATATATATATAATGTTACAGAATATCAGATAAACATTAAAATCATTGGTTTCAAATCCAAACAACCAATTTTCAATTTGTCTATCTCTTTGGAAATAATCTTGCATGCTGTATCAATATAGCATGCTGGATGCCATTTTCGGGAAAACCAATGTAAATAGATCTTCAGTTATATATTTTGTTTTTTTACATGGGGGTCACCACTTATCAAGACCCGAAGGCCACTCAGGGATAAGGGTTATTGCGTGTACAGCAATCAATGAGATAGTATTGTAGTAATCATTAGTATTGGGGGTTTTGATAGTGTCTTACTCAAGGGGGCGGTTTGTCAGGAGTTTGTTTATGTTGGACTTGAAGACGCCCAAGTTGTAGTCAGGTGGGAAACAGGCAAGCGGCAGAGAGTTCCACTGGCGTGCAGTTCTAAGAAAGAAGCTTTGCTCATGAAATCTACGTTTGGATTTAGGCACACATAGAGAGTGGGGAAAATTATTGACAGCAGTTTCAGCCAGACGGGTGTTTCTCGTGAAAGATTGGCGAGGAGGGGGGGGGGGAACGAGCGATTGGAGCTCAGACGAGCACCTGCCATGGAAATAACGATAAAACAAAGACAGGCTAGCAACGTCTCTTCTGTAGAAGAGAGGTTGCAGGGAAGGGAAAAGGGCATCCGCCACTAAACCACACACACACACACATATATATATATATATATATATATATATGTATATATATATATATGTATATGTATATATATATATATATATATATTAAAAGCTTACTTTCTGAATGAATTTACGTGACTTTTAAAGTTGCGACAATTGTTTTTAGATGTATTTTAGATTAATTTCTGCATAGTGCATATGCTATAAAAAAAATTTTCAAATATTAGTCTTTCAGCGTTTAACATTTCAGAACTCTGTTTCAGAAGCTAAGATTACAATCTTGAAATATTCAGTTATAAATGTCGTCAGTTCCTCTTCTAATATAATTATAAGTTTGTCTCATTTTTTAATATATTTTTGCATTTATCGTTTAAAACATCTTATAGTATAATCTACATCTGATAAAGCTAATTTTAAGAATAACCACGTTTCTTTTAGTATATTAACTAAAAAAAACAACACAAAAATGACCAACTTGAGTATTTAACTTGTTTATAATAACAGGATACATATCTACACTCTTGCTTTTCTTCATAAAAAAATTTCAAACCTAAAACTTAAGAGTTGAAGATAAGTGTATAATGTAGTGTAAGGAGACATTAGGAGTAAATTCTTTTGTTTCTTGAAAGTTTTTAAAATATTTTTTCTTTATTTCAGTTATTTTTAGATAAAAGCCCCCGCCCTCTTAAGACTGACACTTGGTTTGAGTTATATTTATAGTTCTTCTAATGGTTAAAGTTGACACTTTTAGAGCTGCAATCTGGACTTTATAACAGCTTGCTTTATCACTGGTTGTGTCTACGTATTGTTTTTATAATTCTGTTTGATTAAACCAGATGCTTCTGCCGGTATTAATGCTTATTTATTTCAAGGACCGCATTGTGTTTTTGAGCTATTCTTGATGTCCTATTTTGTATTCTTAGTATAAACTGTGAATTCAACCTTCAACCTCTATAAAAGTATCACTAACAAATGAATTTTACTTACGACTTCATCGGATATGGCATAAATCCTTGCGGACAATTCTAGTAAGAATCTTTGGGGCCTCAAACCTATTCATGTTTTTAGATGTACAAACGCACTCTTTATTATATATCACATCTTATTACCCACATTTTATATATATATATATATATATATATATACACACACACACACATATATATAGATATATATATATACACATATATACACACACACACACACACACACACATATCTATATATATATATATATATATATATATATATATATAATGTATGTTTCCTTAAATGTGACATTATCTAGTATTTAGAATTAATGGTTCCCATATTGTATTAAATTCTATACTAGTTCTGCTTAGGTCATCGTCATCCAACATAGACTTTGTTTTTTTTTTTTGTTTTTTTTTTTTTAGTCATCTCGCTCTCTGTTCTTCTGTCAGTACTCCTTTTTGTCATTATGATTTTTATTATTTAGAATGTTTTCTGTGCATATATTTATAATTAAAAAATTAGCCATTTCTCACACCAAAAGGGAGATTAAAACCAAATTCATATTTACAATGACAGAACAGTTTTCTAATATATTGATCATGTGCAAGGTCAACGTAATATTACTTTGCAAAAGGACGTCTCATTAATTAACTATTCATTTGTATTTCCTTATTGATTGATTTTTATTTGAATGTAACATTTTTTTATGAAAATCTTTTAAGACGGGGCATAAAGACATTTAATCTAAGGAGCTAACAAGAACGAAAGATTATTATCGTAAAGACAAAAACTGCATATTGACCTTTGTCTTGAGAAACCACGGTTGTAGGTAAGAGGAAAACAGTGCGCTCGGGGGATTTCCACAACCTTGCAGTTCTTAAAAAGAATTTCTTTTCACGAATATTTCATACCGTTGACATAATGCTAGCATTTTCGGTTTTACATTTCCTGTAATTTTCTGGAGGCTAGGATTCTTAGTTTCCTCAATTTTCGCGGACAACGCCGAGACACAGGCCATGCTAGCAAGGTAAATATAATTTGAATGCTTTTATGTAGTAGTTTTTAAATCGAATATCTATATGATTGTGTATTTAACCTGAATTTATTGGTGAATATGCTAAGTGAAAAAGATATATGGATCCAAATAATATGAACTTTAAATATTTACATATTGTTATTCACAATATTAAGGAATATATTTTAAACTTGTGAAACTGTACTCGCAGGCCTCGTGACCTGAAACTTAGTAAATACATTTCAAAGATTGCTTAAAAGAATATGATTTGCTTTGATTACTCTTTGTGAAATTTTCTTCCTTTAAAAACCTTACAAAATTGAATTTTTCAATGTTCTCTTATTCTTCGTAAATGAATACCAGATATTCCTTTCTTTCTTTTCACAATTCTGATTGGCCAGATCTTGAGTGTTCTGGCATCTCAATTTGTGCCGTTTCAATACTCACAGAAGACCCGAAGAGCAGCAGAGCAAGGAAAAACTGAACGCCTCATGACCAAGTACGAAAGAAACTGAGTACTATCTGTGGGGAATTTCTTAAAGTGTTTAATGTGGTTTATAACATTTTTTTCCAGTTTCATAGACACAGAATCGCTGTAATGACACACGGAAGTATGAAAGTTATAATTTCGCTAAAAAAAAGAAATGAGTGTTTTTTTTTGTTTTATTTTTGGCGAGGGGTGAGGAGGGGGCGACAGATACAGTCGAATATGAATTGTGTATTATAATTTAGACAGTGTTCATCTTCTACAAGAGATATTAAAAATTCATAATCAACATGATCAGCATTTGTTAAAGCGTTATTTTTAATATCATATTGATTTTGCTAGTCTCAGTTTTTTTTTCTTTAAATACTGTTATGTCATGTGCTTTTTGGAATTATTCAATCTATTTGCATTTGTTTCAGTTCATTGATCCAATAGGCATCTCCTGCTTTTCAATAATCATCTTTTTTATTAGCTCCTTACACCAAATGGCTTCATGCCTTGTCTGTAAAATTTCCATTGCAAAATATTTAGTTTCACATCCATTTTACATGCTAATGTAGCATTGTTGGACGGCTGTTAGAAAATTGACTTAAAAATTATCTAAAAATAACTGAATGCGTCTATGAAACTGAAAAAAAAAAACAGTTAAAAACTTGTATATATTTTTAATGGAAATCGACTTGAGACAAGGTACGAAGCCACTTAATATAAGTAGCTAACAAGAATGCAAGATTCTCACAAAGACAGGAAATTTTTTTTATTAAACTTAGTCTTGAAAAAATTAAGCCTGCAATTAGAACTAAAAAAAGTAAATAAAAAAATATACTTACATTTATTTGCATTTACTGTAATACACCGAAATATTAAACCCACCAAAATAGATTTCTTATAAGTGAATGCATAAAAAATGTATTTCTAAATATTTATAAAGACACGCTGAAGCTAACTGGTATGAATGTGACAATAAATGACTGCAGAAAGTTTCCAGAACTATTGTGAACAAAATATGATCAATGAACAAACGAATAATTTTACTTCAGTTATTAAACCAAAAGTGAGAAAAAATTAGAGGAATTTCGAAAACGTGTTGCTTTTTAGTAGTCAGACCCAAAAGATAGAAAAGTGGAAGGAGACTTGCAAGCAATATATCGGTGACCATGTATAAATGAACCCATGGTTGATCACTTCACGGTCATATAATCTATTCTTAAGGAAAAAGAGACCCAAGAATCTTATATCAGCATAATACTGACTCCTAATAATTAAGGGTTCAGCTAGGAACAAAGTGTAGTATCTGTTCTGATGCTACATTGTCTTTTCTGCATTTATCCAGTGAAATAGAAATCCTTCTAGACTGAAGTAATTTGAATTTTGTTCTAATTCTGATTACCTTTTGATGGGAGCTGGATTGCCCCCACTTTAAACCAACATTGTGTCTAATTCTACTCTTGTGGAGAGACAATGAGTAATGCCGGATAGTTTTACTACTACTACTACTACTACTACTACTATTACTACTAATCTAATTTATAAAACTCACTCTGTGTCTGTCTCCACATTTTCAAACTCTATCTCTTCCGAAATTAAAAGTCGCAGATCAGCACTAGGGGCCTCAAATTATTGGATTTTTTATGGGCCGTACCTTTATTGGTATTAAGCCGGTTAAAATGGTTTTGAAGGGGTCAAAAAGAGGTTAACATTAAACATCTCCTTATACATTTTGTAAATTCATCTTAGTTTATCTTTAATATGAGTGTCACATCGGTACAGTGGTAACGTCACCAGCTTTGAATGCTACGGTTTTGCTTTTGGTTTCGATTCTAGCTGATGACACCCAAATCCTTTTTTTGTTGTTTATACTTTGAAATCACGACCCCATAAAAATATATACGAAATCTGGACAAATTAAAATATCATATTTAAGCGTATTTTATAATGGGGCAAAGCCGCCCCCACCGCTAGTAATAAGTAAAAAGAATTAATCAGAACAGTTGAATTTTTTTTTTAAATGAAACAAAAGAAAATGTCGCTGAAAAATCTATTTGTGACAGAGATGAGCTATCCATGGGTGGCTTTTCCTGTTTTTAGACATTTTCCCATGACACAGCAGTGAATAGATTCTTCGTTTGAGTTAAAATCCCACCAAATTATCAGTTTTTTTTTGTCCTGTGACGGATGCATAAAAAACGAAATCTTAAGAGTACCACATGCCGTCCTCATAAGACACGCTTACTGCATCTTATTGTGAAAGTTACACACATTTCGTATTAATATGAAATACGAATGAGCAAACTTTGTTCTAGGTGTCATTTTTTTGTAAAAACGATTTCTTAATCTTTTTAATCTGTTAATTAAATTGTGTTGGTATACCATAATTTTAATTTTTTTCTTTATTTTTACTTTGAGTAATATCATAAAAAACACATTTACTGAAAAAATTAGCACAAATATTTTAAATCTACATTCATTAAAGTTTTGTCATAGTCAGTGCACTTAATAAATTGTTTTATTGATAAAATTATATAAATTAACATTATATAAATAAATTTCTAGTTGGCATAATTAGAATAGTTAATTTTCAATTTTGAAACTAATTAACAATTCTACTTTTATTTTGTTTTTTCTCTGAAGAAACAAGTTAAATTTTTGAAGCTCCATAACATAAGGAAATAATTTTGTGTATTCGCTGTTTCTAAACAATGAATTTAAATTTAAATCTGCATCATTTAATTCCCCCTCTCTCTCTCTCTCTCTCTCTATATATATATATATATATATATATATATATATATATATATATATATATATATATATATATGTGTGTGTATATATATGTATATATATCTATATATCTATAATATAAAGCTGTGTGTGTGTTGTCACGAATAGGCTCCTACATGGTTGACTATTTTAAAAAACTGATCACATATAATGATAGAAGATGTATCAAGACACAGGAATGGGTATGTTTCATCTGGCAGAACGTTGGTTCATTAAGTGTGGGGTCTGCGTTCGCGCCTGGTCCACAAAGTATGGAAATTAAAAATTTAAAAATTAAAAAGAAAACGTTTACAAGTGTTTTTGATATTGATGTACATAAGAATACTTTGATAAGTATGTTTTAACTTAAATAGGGATGATATAATAAAATTGTGGCCTCCATAGAATGGAAATATGCACACACTTTAAAGACTTTTTATATCTATCTGCGTAAGTATACTTTGATAATTATGTTTCAGTTTGAAGAAATATGGTATAATGAAATTATGGGGTGTCCGTTCGCACCTGACCTCCATAGAATGGAAATATATCACAAAGTTTAACAAGGTTTTTTAATATAGATCCACAGAATATTGTAATAAGTGTTTCAGTGTGAACAGGTATGGTATAATAAATTATGGGGTTTATCTATTTTATTTTTACTTTCATCATATTTTGTTTTGGTTTTGATACCCCCAAATTCAACCCAAATTTACAACCCTTCCTTTTCATAACCTATCAGAGTCCATTTTCTGTAGGCTGTTTCTGAACCCAGTCAACGACGGATACTTTTGCTAGTATATATATATATATTTATATATATACATACTCACACTAGCAGACTGTCCGGCATTGCACGGTCGTAAAATATGCATAAATATTATATTTTATAGCATGCAGATTTCTTTTTATTATTAGAGAGCAAATTCTTAACTATATATTGGATAATAATTAATAATGATTTTAAGTTATAAAAATAGATATGACTTGGTACCCTTCACTAGAAACAAAATCAGAACATTTAACGCTCCAGCCTTAGTCATTATTTATCACCCCAGTGTCATTATTGTCTAAGCTATTAGCAGACGGATATGAAAGGTTAAAAATTAAGCGACCTTGAGGTACGAATATTTAATTTTGCGCATGCGCAAAAGTAAAAGTAGAAGCACTGTTTTCTTCGACTTACCTTGCCAAGGTCAACTGTTTTGATTTTCAAATTTTACCCCTTAACAATTTTTGAAGACTAAAAAACAAGTCGAAAATGTTGTACAAGACCAAATCAAATTTCGACTCTGTAGACTAGAGTTTGATAGACTTTTAACGCACACTAACTAGGTCACTTTATATATATATATATATATATATATATATATATATAATTTCCGTTTGCTAGGATGCTTTCATTTTAAATTCTGCACAATTATGCAGAATGTAGATACTATGTATAAAAAGAATTAAGCATCATAGTGAAATGAAACCAATCATCTAGTAAGAAATTATAAAAAATGATTAATTAATGAACGCTCGTTTTTCAAAGGAATATGCAAATTAGTTAATCTTCATGTAGTCGCTCGCATATGCATGAATGAGTATCTTCGTTGTAATAATTTTTAAATAAAAAAAGTAGGCTTTTAATCTCAATATTAGAGCAATAAAAACAACTTATATATATATATATATATATATATGGAAAGAATTATCAGCTTAAAATAAATGGTCACATAGACAGGTTCTAAAATGAAACGTATATGCGAACATGTAAAGCTATTTTCAAGTTTGTGGACTGATGGAGTAAGTTTTAAAAAATGTTATCGACATATTGGTATATGAATACGTCACTCCTGAGAAAATATGTCATGTTCGTAAAGGTGTTGCTCTGTAGTTGAATAGATATAAACTAAATTATAAAACTGTCACCTCATCATCTCCAGAATTGGATCTAACATTCATAGATGAGCTGATTACAGATTATTCGTGTGGGAATATGAATTAAATCAAGTGATTAATTAACACCTTTAAATCTCAGTGCATTTGCATTGTATATATATATGTGTATAACCTGCCATATTGTCAAGATTATAGAACTTAAATGAGAAGTGGATCTTATGTTTGTGCGACTTACGATTGCTAAATTACTCTATTCGCTTTGTATATTTTGCTTAGTAAACATCCGTAATGCCTGCACAAAATTTTGGAGGTTTTTGAACACATATATATGACATTGCAGATTGTCATATTATAGTACCTCAGTGAGAATCCAATCTTCGGTTTGTGAAATAAAACCTTTTATGGGACTTAGCTGCAGTTGATAAAGTATTTCGTAAAATTCAGTTGTAAACGTTACTCATCTGAAGACCGAAGGCTCAATCTTCAGTGCAAGCAACACTAAAAATGGCTAAAAACTTTTACCCAGTCGTTGTGGATGTAACCTCTGAACTTGTTCAGATGAATCTAATTGAACTCAGGAATCTTTCTGTCAAATTCGGAAATCTGTATGGAATTTCGAACTGAAATCTTTATCCAATCCACATTGGTAGCATGCTCTTGTTCTGTCAGCCATGACTGAGTAGAAATCCTAAGTAATTTGTAATTGCATTTCAAGTCACCCACACTGAGGATTGAGCCTTCAGCTTCCAGATTAGTGTAATTTTTACAACTGAATTTTACCAAATACATTATCCGCTACACCATGGGTCCTTGCAAAGTTCGACAGAAATATTCCCCAATTCGACAAGCTAGACCGGAAAAGGTCGGGGGGGGGGTTCATCGACTGGAACAATATAAAAAAATAACATTCAACATGAGAACAGTAGTCTTAAGAATAAAAATCATATGAATGTTTAACTATTATTTATGATAAACTTTTGATTAGAAAAGAAAATAATTAAGCTTACAAATTCGATTAAAATTAGTTATATGGTTCAGGAATGGAAGCAGGAGTTTCTTGGTTTTTTTTTTTTTGTTTTTATAATTTTCCGAGCAACTCCAATACATGTGTTGCACTAGTATATCATAGTTATCGATTAGTATCATCTATAAGCACACATATTCTATCAATAATTGATTGTTCTCTATTCTCCTGTTTGGTACCTTGTTGAAATCACTGGACAAAAGAAGGCAGGAAGTTATTAAAGGCACTAAAAGCCAAAGGTCGGAAGAGTGGACAGGCCATAAGGTCAAGAACTAAAGGCAGAAAGAAGAAAATGCCAAATTTATTCCAAAGACTGTCTATTGATTCTTCATTTCTTAGTCTATTCACATCCAACCCACACCCACACTTTTATAATCATTCTCAGCATAAGACTTGCCTTCAGCTGTGTCCAGTGAAATCTAAGGCCAAAATGACCACCGGCTACCAATACTTACTCGACTTTTATATCTCAAGTGTTGTAACATGGTATTGGCATTCTGACAGCTAATATAAGTGCTGCTCTCGTAAGATAGATAAGTCACAAATGTGTGACATCTTTTAAAAGCACATACGAATTCTTTCTCCGACTTATATTTGCATCAGTGATGAACGTGTCTTGAACCTCTTTCTCGCAGGAAACTGTATTTGGTTTCCTTGAGTTGTAGAGCTTTGCTTTAAGGAATTTATCTACTAATGAATTGTTTTTCATTACTTGTCAAATTCATGCTACATATGAGATCAAAGGAAACATCATATACTGAAATTGGCAGCCATAATGTTGGTTTCCCTGTGTCCTCTATTTGTAAGAATAATAATGAAATTCCCTATTATATACATATTTTTAAATTCACTAGGTGTAACAATCTGGCTTTAGTAGGGTGTTTTCAATTCCTGCTGTATTTGTTGTTCGAACCTGAAATCATAAAAATTGGTCAGTCAACCCCTAAGATGTATAGCAATAACATATCGAATTCACAAGAGTCTGACACTTTTAAATACCCCTACAAAAATAGTCTGGAAATCTATTGAAGGCATCTTGTATATAGTATGTTATTTATACAAACATTATTGGTTACATATGTGCATACATGTTTCAGTTGTGATTTATTTTGAAGTCAAATGTCATTAGGCCACGAGTCTCACTCTAATGACCTGATAAGTTGGAATCTTCGGACTACTGTTCTCATTTTTAGCGTTATTTTCACAATGTTTGAGTCGATGTCAGCTTTGATGTTTTTCAGGTGTATCTTTCGAAGTTAGAAATCTTCATGAATGTGTGGCGTAATGGATAAAGTACTTGGTGTATTTTAGTATTAAAAATTCAACTTTAAGGTTCAATCCTCAGTGCGGGCAACACTCAAAATACAATTGAGTTATTGAGGACGTCTATGCAGTTATGGATAATTAAACGAGAGCATGCTGACGCTGTAGATTAAATAAAGGGTTCCGTTCGAAATTCTTTGCAGATTCCCGAGTTCGACAACACACACCTGAAGTAGGCCGAAGGTTACATTGACTGAAACGTTGTGAAGATGAGAACAGTAGTTCAAAGAATCGAAATGATATGAATAGATTTCGCATGTTTATTTCAATAAAAGTGTTAACGCACATGGATTCCTATCTGTCGTGTTTTGTACGATGTTCATCTCTTTTGCCAATTATTAATCCCGTTCCATCCTACATATGCGATGAATTATTCAAAATGGTTATCCTGTCCTAAACAGCAAGATGACCACCACAACAGGAAACGGTGTCTAAAGGCTTAAAGTGACCTTTCATTAGATGACCACATGCTTCAATGCAGATCAATTCACGGTGACTAACTTAGTAGTCTGATTGGTCCGGTGGCATTTCACATATTTTGGGTATTCTTCAATGACAGAAATGCTTTGCCTTGCTGCTAATATATTGGTCAGTTGGCCCAAGGTTGACCTTTCAATTCTGTTGGCTCAATCTGTTCGTTTTTGTGATCTCTTTGATACCGACTTTTGCTATTGTTGTACCAGTTGTAGAGTGGGTGGATCGGATAAGTTATGACAGGAATTGGTCATTTATCATTCAAAGAGAATCTTCATCGTTCAGTGCCGTATAAATATTATCACGCGGGTGTTTTAGCTTTCATACATGAAAGCAGTTGCAATATCAAAACAAATATGTAATTATGTATTCAGTACTAAGAAGGGATATTCTCTCTCATTTCCACCTCTCTCTCTCTTTTCCACCTCTCTCTCTCTTTTCCACCTCTCTCTCTCTTTTCCACCTCTCTCTCTTTTCCACCTCTCTCTCTCTCCCACCTCTCTCTCTCTTTTCCACTCTTTCTCTCTTTTCGACTCTTTCTTTCATTTCCACCTCTCTCTCTCTTTTCCACCTCTCTCTCTTTTCCACCTCTCTCTCTTTTCCACCTCTCTCTCTTTTCCACCTCTCTCTCTTTTCCACCTCTCTCTCTCTTCCACCTCTCTCTCTCTTCCACCTCTCTCTATCTTCCACTCTCTCTCTTTTCCACCTCTGTCTCTCTTTTCCACCTCTCTCTCTCTTTTCCACTCTCTCTCTCTCTCTCTTTTCCACTCTCTCTCTCTCTCTCTTTTCCACTCACTCTCTCTTTCTCTCTTTTCGACTCTTTCTCTCTTTTCGACTCTTTCTCTCTTTTCGACTCTTTCTCTCTTTTCGACTCTTTCTCTCTTTTCGACTCTTTCTCTCTTTTCAAGTCTTTCTCTCTTTTCAAGTCTTTCTCTCTTTTCCACTCTCTCTCTCTCTTTTCAAGTCTTTCTCTCTTTTCCACCCTCTCTCTCTTTTCCACCCTCTCTCTCTTTTCCACTCTCTCTTTCCCCCCTCTGTTTTTCTAATATCTTTTTTCTCTATTTTCATCCTTTTCTCTTTATTTTTATCCTTCTCTCTTTATCCACCTCTCTCTCTATTCTTCTCTATATATCCTTCTCATTAGCACTTAAGCATTTCGCTCTTCACTATCGAACTAAAACATCCATGCATAGATTATGTATGCACGATGACAAGCAAGCAAGATAGCATCATCAGAATTTAGGTAGTATATATACACTTGTGCCCGATATTATTCATACCCCTCGGATCTTTGAGATTTCTATAAGAATATTGCTCAAACCAGAAGGTAGACAATATTAAATGGATTCCAAACAATAAGTCAAGCATAAGCATTTAATTTAAACTCAACAAATAAATAAATTATGCAAGTTTGAAACATTATACAAAGAAAAACAATAATGGCATTAGTTCAAAATTATTCATACCTCTCTTACTAATAGTCAATAGCATGCCCTTTATTCTTAATAACTGCCTGTAACCGTTTGGGATATTTATCAACAAGGTTTTTACAAGCATCAACACTGATTTTTGACCATTCTTCAATGCAGTAGTTCTCCAAATCCCTCAAATTTCTAGGTTTCCGCTTTTTAACCTCAGTTTTCAATATGTGCCAGAGGTTTTCGATAGGGTTCAGGTCGGGACTCTGGCTAGGCCATTCCAAAACATTAATTTGATTATCCTCAAACCATTTCTTGACTATTTTGGCAGTATGTTTTGGATTATTATCCTGTTGAAGGACCCAGTTTGGTCCTAAATGGAGCTTCTCCGCATCCTGTCTAATGTTTTTCTGGAGTATCTCCAAATATTGCTCCTTCTTCATGGTTCCATCTATCTTGACCAAACTACCTGGACGACTAGCCGAAAAGGAGCCCCAAAACATTAGGCTACCACCACCATGTTTCACCGTGGGTATGGTGTTCTTTGGGTTGTAAGCTTCTCCTTTCTTCCTTCAAACGTAAGAAGCATCCATATGGCCAAACAATTCAATTTTTGTTTCGTCAGTCCACAAAATACTTGAGAAAACGGACTCTGGAGAATTCACATGGGTCCTAGCAAACTTTAGACGTGCTGCAAGGTGTTTTCCGATGTGCAATGGAGTCCTTCTTGGTCTTCTTCCTTTCAGGCCATTTTCATGCAGAGTCCTTTGCAATGTTTGCCTTGATATTTTTATGCCAGAAGACTCCAGATTTTCTAAAATGTCCTTATTAGTGGTGGTTGGATTTGCATTAACACTTCTTACAATATTCCTGGTGGCTCTAGCAGACAGTTTCCTTTTTCTTCCTCTACCAATCAAGTTGTTTGTTGTGTGGTGGCTCTGGAATTTTTTGATGATGCTCTGTACTGTTGCTGTAGGGACCTCAAATTTCTTGGAAATTGACTTTTAACCTAAACCATCCTTATGTGAATTCACAATTTTAGTCCTAAGATCATTACTAAGCTCTTTTTTCTTCCCCATTCTAATAATTTTTATTCTTTTATTGGTTTTCAGTTGATATAATTTTAATTTCTGAAAAATGCAAAAAACGAAATGAAATTAATCAAAGGTTGTATAAAAGCATTCAAAATAAGAATCAAACAGAAAACAAACAGTCAGAAACTCGATTAATACTGAAAAAATAAGGGGGTATGATTATTTTTGAACATTGCAGATTTTATAAATAGCTGTATATTTCTTTTATTACAAGTATCCCGAGATTTTAAAATGACGAAAATGATCAGAAGAGGTTTATTAAGAATATGTATCAATATGGACGTAAACAATAAATTCTTACAAAAGTTACACCTAATAAACTCAATTTTCAAGGGGGGTATGAATAATATCGGGCACAAGTGTATATGACAGCTTCATCATGGGCACCTGTTTGTGTTTAAAGTAGGAATGAATTAGCACTATAAAAGAAATTGTAGAATAAAATCGGTTACGAAAGAATAATCCAGTATCTCAACTTTTCATAGAAGGATAACCACACATATTAGATTACTTATAATTATTGTTAAACATGTCATTATTGTAATACTTACTATATATTACTTTGCTGAGATATATACGTAGTAAGCCAAAGTGTTTCGCTGTATTATAGCCCTTCAATGTGGCTAGACAGCCAACAGCATGGATTGAATCTACAACTATCTAATTGACAGTCAACTATTCTAACCATTCGACTGGAAAGCAGTCAGAAGCAAGTGAATTCTCAACGTTTATATAACCACTGCCAACTACCAGTGAGTGTTTCAATTTAGTTCACAAAGAGTTTTCCATTATGACTAATGGTAGTTGGCCATATCCCTTACCATAATGCTTAATCCAAGAAGTGGAGATTTATATACTCATCCACACAAACTGTTTCGCTGTATCACAGCTCTTTTTCATCCACTTTGCATGTTTTTAACGTAGTGCTTACTTTTGCATACATCCTCCTTCTCAGCTTCCTCATCATTTTTGGCCCCTGTTTTTCCATTTTTTTTTATCTTAATATTATGTGAATCGATGTGTACCTCAAGGCAAAGATGATTCCAACAAAATGAAACCGTGCATCTCCAAACTCTTTTATGCCAACCCTGAGGCAATAATTGAAGATGCTGCCTTTTCCTTTTTTTTCTCTTTGGTAAGGAGGCAAGGATGAAGACGGCGACAATGACGCCAAAACAACAAAACCAGTAATAAACAACACTATCTTCATCAATTATAATGAGGGTAAAACTCTACAGAGGTAGCACAACTTCCTGATAATAGCCAATGCCGGGAATATTCTCTGCTCCTTCTCCTATCCTTAATTCCATGTCAAAGCGCTCCTCGTGCACACATCTTGCTTAATAACAAACTCTCTTAGTCTCAAAATTTTCTTTTCTCTCTCTCTTTCTCCTAAAGATATATTCGATAGTATGGTCGATAAGGTGAATGGCGGATAGATCTAGTCATCGGTTTCGACTGGTTCTTTGTCAACATTTAATATATATATATATATATATATATATATATAAATATAAATAATTTCTGTGCATAAAAGATAACAGACGCAAAAATGTCGAGACACAGCGAAACTCCAATTCAATCGCCACTCTTCCCTATTATTCTTTAACTTGCGGCCCTGCGGCAACTCTGCGACCAATTCAAGGATTTTTATTTTTGCCATTCTCCTCGTTGGAGCTAATTTCAATTGAGATTTTATAGTTCAGAGATCGACTTTGAATTGTATGAAAAATTTATCAGTTTGACCCATCGCTTCCCTGTCACTTCTTGACCCATCGCTCCGCCCCTTCCGTTTCACTGTTGCCTTCCTTACATTTTCAAATTTTAAAGTTCCTCTCTACTCTCAAAATTCGACATACTACATCTTGCATACGGCATAAAAACTAACGTTAATTTGTAGGTTTTACTAGATGATCTAATTTAAATGTCCGTGTATAATTAGTTATTTTTACTGCTAATGTATATTATATATATATAAACGCACCCACCCACTGAATATCCTAACTTGTTTCGAAAAGTGACTACATGCTGGATTTAGTTAAGCATTACTCGCATCTATCTTGGATTATTAAAATCAAACGCGAAGTAACTCTAATAACATAAAAGGGGAAATAACTCTCATAGCTTAAATAAATGTTAAATTAAAAATAAATAAAATAAATAGGACAATTAAAACGATTCCGTTACAACAAACAGTTAATAAAATCGAGATAATTATTAAGAGATTTTATTTTTACTGTAATATGCAAATGAGAGTATTTCTTCTTTGGAATAAATATTATATATAGAAATCATGCTAGAATAAAATAGTATGAAAAATAATTTGTGAAACTGTGTACCTTTTGTACGTATTAATTAAAACGTCAACAAACAAGCATACAAAAATACGACGCTATTATAATACAAGATTCAAGCAAGCAAGGACGCCCGGATGGTCCACAGAGTTTTATAATTATTGATATATATACATATAGAGAGAGAGGGGGGAGCTACGTCTAGTCACACTTCGCCATGAAGCGACGAAACCTGTGTCTGTGAATAATATATTAAATGTTCATGTGTATGTTCCAAAAGTAATGCCTCCTATTTTTTATTTTGACCGAATAAATCAGGGGGTATTGTAAATTCCATTGCTATGATGATTAAACTTACACATTGATGACTTTAAAATTTCATTTCTGTTACAGATATTGATGGTGTGAGACTCTAAGAAAGCAAGCCCTGTCATGGATGTACGTCAGAAGCAGAAATGCGCCACCCATGCTGAAAAAATACCAGGTTAACATTCACCGGCGCCGGTTAAACGTTTATGAAACATACAATTGATGTCAGCACCGTTAGGACATGGGTTTCTCGATTTCGAAGTGGCAACAAAGATGTGAGTGGCGAACACTCTCCGAACTCTAACAACTGGTCTTAAAAATA
Organism: Euprymna scolopes; assembly: GCF_053919585.1. Classification (NCBI taxonomy): domain Eukaryota; kingdom Metazoa; phylum Mollusca; class Cephalopoda; order Sepiida; family Sepiolidae; genus Euprymna; species Euprymna scolopes. The sequence continues at coordinate 174,301,837 of NC_136484.1, read as the reverse complement.
TGCTTAAAAATGATATTTTAATTTATGCATATTTCATATTTATTATTATAGAACTAATACTCTATTGATTATTATATTGTACCCAATTTATATTAGTGATTTTAAGTGTAAAAATATATGACGGGTGCCATCAGCTAAAATCGAAACAAAAACATGCTTTATTTGTTACCATCTTATCTAAGTTAATATGCATCTAAAATTTTTTAAAATGTCGCTGTTAAATATAATTGTATATATGTGTGTGTGTGTGTCTGTGTGCATCTGTAGAACTATCATATTTAGTCAACTGAAGCCTGCCAAGTTCTAATTTTTTATATTTTGACCTCTAACCATCTATTTTTACTGGTCAAAAACCAAATCTAATTTGTTCTACAGGTCCAAACCCTCTATATATCAAATTTTAAGTCAGTAGACTAAAAATTAAGAGTAGTTTGGTAGAGACTGTTTCTCACACAATCGCAAACAAGGTCACTTATATAGAGATAGATTATGTAACTCCTTTTTGTCATTTATTTTTCATTTTGTTTCATTTTAGTTAGTTCTTTTAGATCAAGAGGTTCTTTCCTTGGGCTTATAATCGATATCTGCATTATGCAAATATATGTATCTGAGTGTTCTTTTTTTTATTTTCCAACTTTTCCAATGTTGAGCACATAAAATGGTGAAAAATAATGTTCTTCTCGCCATTTATCCTAATAGTTTACTTTTTTCGTGTAGTCTTTATCCCCCCTCAACTTTCTATCGAGTAAAGTAATTAAACCTAAGGATACTTTTTTTAAATGAAAATTACTATCCCTTTCTTTTATTAGTATAACATTTTTTTGTACAATTTCTAATTTTTACATCATATCTCGATTCTTTACCTTGTGCTAGATATGAAGATCCCAGCTTCCTGACCTAAAATGCATCAGATGCTATCGTGTGTTCTTTCCTTTTGCAAAACTCAATCATGTTCCGCAAACCAAAAACCAACAATGTTCCAAAGAAAACAACTAAACCAAACACGACAAATAAATGCTTAAAGCTATTGAGAATTTGAAGCACATTGACTGTTACCAAAACGGCTGAATTCGCCATTAAATAATTAAAAAAGGGTTGAGCTGCCGTAAAACAAACCAACCGAACATTATAAATAAATAGTTGAAGATATAAAGAAATCGAAATATAAAATTTTCACCAAAATGACTGCATTTGGCATTAAATAACCCGATAAATATTGATACGCCATGAAAAAGAACAACCAAGCAACCCGATTCTTCTAAAACTTGTCTTCTAAAATATTGTATTTTTGGTTTGTTTTTGATATTTTCTATTTGTTTTTTGTTTTGTTTTTTTTTTGTACTAATATCTTTTCTATTTCTATTTTCAGGTAAGTACATGTTTATCATAATACGAAGTGACATTTCAACAATCGAAACAACTAGGTAAAACATTTTAAAATTTATTTTCAATGGGTTTTCAATTTTAAACATTCTGGAAATATGAATGGCATAAGAAAAAAAGAGTTTGGATTTTTCAACATTGTCTTTTGAATAGAATAAACATTTTAAAATTGTGTTGATCAATAAAGTTTATGAACTAAGAGCCTGTATTTTAGAAACGAACGGGTCCAAAATTTGACAATATTAGAAATACGGTCTAACTTCTAGATTAAAAATGCTAACAATTTCGGGTGCTATTGATTTTATTTTTTACTCAACCAGTTACGTTTCGGTTATTTCTGTTTTATATTATATCATCTTACAAATGTTAATTCAGTTTTGTGCTTAATGTTTTTAACAGCTTTACAACATTCCAATAAATTATTTGTCCAAACGGCCATTAATCTTTAACATAATCCTTAACCTGTCCTTCACCGACAGCCACTTGGATTTCAGGTTAGTGCTTAAAAAATTTAACTGGCCTAAGACGCTTGCATGGCCCGGAAATCGGGGATAATCTTAGATGAAATTTATATACACAACTGATCCCTCATTCTAAATACTAAAGTATTTTTTTTCTTTTTCCGTTTTTTTTTTCTTTTTCCGTTTTTTTTCTTTTTCCGTTTTTTTTTCTTTTTCCGTTTTTTTTTTTCTTTTTCCGTTTTTTTTTCTTTTTCCGTTTTTTTTTCTTTTTCCGTTTTTTTTCTTTTTCCGTTTTTTTTTTTCTGTTTTTTTCCCCCCGTTTTTTTTTCTTTTTCCATATTTTTCTTTGGCATTTTATTTCAGTCAAGCTTTTCAGGGTGTTCAAATATAATTGTTTAAAACTATAATGTAATACTTTTATTTGTGTGTGTGTGTGTGTGTGTGTGTGTGTGTGTGTGTGGAGGGTGTAAGCGCTTTGTCCATTCGGTGTCTTGTTTTAAATTGTGTTTTTCAAAAGTAAAGAAAACAATAGGAAATGGTTAATTAACATCAACAAAATTGCAGTTGTCAAGTTAGATGGTCAGATCCGAGAAAAAAAGTATATTATGTAAAACTTTCATGAGCTGAAGCTAAAACTGTATTCAATTTTCCACGAATCGTTTATTATAGATATTGTTTTGACAGAAGATTAAGAAAAGCTTTTGCATTTTTTGGCAAGGGAGTCACTACTTATCAGAGCCTGAAGGCCACTCGAGGATCAGGTTTAATGAGTTTATAGAGATCACAGGGACAACAGCATAGTGATCATTACTGATGCAAATTGAATAGAATTTGACTATTCAAGGGGAGGACTCAACATGAATTTGTTTACATTAGACTTTAAGTCGACCATGTTGCAGTCAGGTGAAGAACAGGTCAGCAGAACAGTTCCACAGGCTGGCAGTTCATGGAATGAAGCTTTGTTTATTAAGTTTGTGCTTAGGTCTAGGCACAGATGGTGCGGGGGAAATTGTTGACAGTGATTGTAGCTAAAAGAGTGCTTTTTATGAAAGTTTGAAGAAGAAAAAATGTCAACAAAAATCTTGCATTTGATGGAAAGTTTTGATTTGCTAGCAAAGAGACGATGCTTATCCAGTTTACGACCCAATCTGGCAATTCCATGTCAACATCTTCCTGTAGGTTCAGTAAGCAGTCAAAAGATGCAGAAGCTAAGAGTGCCAGATGATTTATTCAAAATGTGATGCCCCCCCCTGTTCTCGTGTTTAGATTGGCTTTCTATTTCGAAAGCCCTTAACATAGGGAAAGGCGGGATTTCACGTTAAAATAGTGTGTTGGAAGTCATTTTCGGTATTAAAAAAAATTATTGATTATATTTAATGTTTTTGTTGAAATTGTTGTCTTCTTGTAAGAAGACAACTAATTGGATAATCGCTTCGGCATTTTCTGGCTGCTTACGTAACCTAGGATGCCGGCATGAAGTTGCTGGAGATTGGGTCATAAACCGGATGAAGAGTAAAGAGATTAAACCAATCAAATATAAACATTTTAATGTTCGACATTAAAAAGCTCTGCACATTATTATCTCCACCATTAATTAATGAATTTATTAAAAAAAGTGTTTCAAACTAAAAATATAACATTAAATTTTATTTTAAATTAAAGATAAAATCTCTAATGACAAAATAAATCATTGTTTATCCATGATGTTTCCAGTCTTATTTCCTTTCTAAGCTCAGTTTTGTTCTTTCCACTTTCTGTTCCTACCTCCCCCCCCAACTTCCTATTCACCCCTGCCCTTGTCACAGTGGCTTCTTCCTTTCACACCTATCCCTGACTCTCCGTATCTCCCGGTATTCTCGCGTTTGTTTATTTCTATCTTTGAAATGCAGCCAAGATAATGTTTAGGATACTTTTTTTTTGTTAAGAGAAATAGTTTTCTAGCCATAACTTTGCTATTAATATCACTTTGAGAAGAAAATGAAAGATAAAGATTCCAAATTCTTGGAGGCTGTAACAATACAAGACCAAATAATCCCAAGTGTGTGTTTGTGTGCGCATATGCTTTTGTTCCCGTAAGTGGAAGCCAAGACAATGGCAGACATGTCAGCCTCTCATATTCAATATATCTTCATCTTTTTCTCTTTATAGCAGACATCTCCTATCTTAGTTTACCCTCTGTTTCTACATCTTTTATGAAGAAATGACAAATTAAAAACAGTTTTCTCTTCACTGAACTATGCGTTTCCTTCTGTCTTCTCTTTGAAGGGAGGTTTGGGTGGATCTTAGGTGCTTGTTTATATTGGTGATATTTTAAACCAACGCGTCTCAGCTGAAAACGTTACGTCATGGAGAAATTAGTGCAAATTCCAGAATTTACGAAAAATGATCCAGTAGAAAAATAATTACAAGTAAAAAAAGAATTTATTGAATTATCGAGTTTTATTCGTGGAACCAGCTGTACAACCAATTTAGTGTGACAAACTAAACGAACTTATCTCCCTTTACTTAAATTGACAAACTAAGTGTCCGTCATATTTAACCAACACATTTCAGAATGTAATTGTGGTTGATAGTATATCTTCTACTTGATTATTTTTTTTTAATTTTAAGAATTTGTACTAATTTTGTCATGCCACATAAGTGCGTAATGTTTTCACCTGAAATGGGTAAATCTAAAAGATGGTCAATGTAAACAAGCGCCGGTTAGTCTCTAAGCAGATAGGTCACTGGCTCAATTTTCTTATATACTCTTATTCACTCCAAACAAGGAATATTTCCACTTGGACGTAAGGGTTACTAATTAGGACCAAATCTACAGTCATACTATATACTGATTTTAATCACCAAGATTTTTATTCACATTACATTTAAATTTCTGCGTGTTATTACATCAAGAAATCAAAAAACAGGTTGGGAATTAAAAAATCTAGCAGTTTGAGCGAAGAAATTAGAGTAGGAGGCTTTCTGGCATCAGAGGACCTCTACAGTGAAAGGGATGGAATTCTGATTTTGGTCGGATTGGTCATGATTATTTATATTGAAGAAACACAAGTGCAATGAGTTCGTCAGCGCACATTCCATTAATATACTTGTAAAACAGGCACAGCGATGCAACATTGTGCGATGGAAGAGAGGTTGGAGCTTGCTTGACAGTACGGGACCTATTAAATTGGAGACTCATTTTTGGACCCTGTCTAAAAGGCAGACACTGTTGGTAGATGCACCAGCACAAGTGTGGCAACAATATTCCATGCATGGATTAATGAGGGCTTTGTAGAGATACATGACTAGGGCTGTGACAACAGAATATTCTTTTCATTCTTTTGAGTCTGCAGTATATATCCGACACAGTAAGACACAGTCAATTAACCTAGAATAACATCAGTCTATACAAAAACGTAAGATATTAACGGATATATACTCAAGAGTCAAAACAATGAAAAGAATATGCTGTTATCACAGCCCTATACATGACACTGAACTTATTGGGCAAAGGGGAGGTTATAGCAGTGAAGTTAATGACACCAACTAACAACCTGGATGTACAAGGTTCAAATCCTGTCAACACCATAGTACCGGTGTTTCAATTATGTATGTTGAAAATATTCACATGCATCCCTCCCTCCACTCTATGTAAATACTTGATTCATGAAAAAATCTAAGAAATCAATTCCAACAACAGAATCAAGGTATAAGATGTTGATTCATGGAAATTTACTTAGTTTGTTCCAGGTTCGAATCCAGTCGGTTCCATAGTACTTTCACTTATGGATGTTGGCAGCCTTAACGTGATTTCTCCTGTGAGTTCCTGATTCTAAAAATAAAATCAAGGAAACTAATGCTAACAAGGCGAACAAGCCGGCCAAAGAAAGCGTACATTGTAAATTCATAGCAATTTGCTTTATTTATTGTATTAAGATGTAAAATTCGAGCAGGTGATGTAGTTTGATTGAAACATTCTGTGTAATATATATATATATTTGCATAAAGAAATGTTACTTAATATTTGCATAGAAACGTCAGTCGGTTCACTGTACTGAAAGATAATAGATGACTGAATTTCAAAGCAAATATGCATTAGAAGGTTGGTCATGGTTGAAAGGGAGAAATAGGAGGGTGTGGCGGAAAAGAGTGTGAAGTGCAAGAAAAAATTTGTGCACGTAGAAAGACAGGCATATATACCAAGAAAATAGCTTCAACCTGATAAACTCGCATTTCTTAGATAAGTGAATTATTTATGTCCCACGCTAGATCGCTTCAAAGACAATTGGAAGTTGGGAGGCGTCAACTACACGTAAGCAATGATAATCTTTTGGCCTCCCTTGTTTGTGAACTACAACTTGGAATACTTTTCACATTTTGTAGCCATTTCATTGAAGTTACTTTTATTTATTCTTTTTAGATTTGTAGCTTTTCTATCAAATGAAAGATTTTGGCCATGCCTTTCTTTTTTCTTTTTCTTTTTTTTCTTTTTTCTTTTTTTCTTTTCTTTTTTCTTTTTTTTTTCTTAACCACAACAGATTTCCTCCATCTTACCCTTTACATCTCGATGTTCTTATCTTTCGCCTTTACCGTCAGTTTTGTACTTGAGATACAAAGATGTATGAATTAAAAATGGAAATGTGGAAGATTTAAAAATCCAATGTTTTGCACTATGTTGCACGGGCTTTATTAAGAGAGAAAGAAATAAGAAAAGTGGCACATTAGAAGATTTGGTGGAATCTATATATATCTATAAAAGTGAAAATGTCGGTGTGTGTCTGTGTACATTTCCCTACTAAACTACTCTGTCAATTTTCGGTCTAGAGACCCGTGATATGACATAAGGAGTATTGAGATTTGTGAACATCTTTTTCATCGATTTTCGGACAGACATTTGGCTGTCAAGGGGTCAAAGTTCAATGATTTGACCTCTGAAAACTCTACCAATCTCCTCCGCCATTTTAAATGTAGGTTACTTGGACATGGATCAAACTTTTTAATTTGATTTGAGCCCAAAACATTAAATGTTAAGGGGTCAAAATTGGGGTCAAAGTTTAAAAAAAATTGACCTCTGTGGTCTCTACCAAATTTCTCAGTCAATTTCTGGTGTAAACATTTGCAATTTTACATAAATGGTATTCAGATAGGGCAAGCTTTTTCATCGGTTTGCGTGGAAAATTTGTAGCTGCTAAGGGGTCAAAGTTCGAAAGATTTTACCTTTGCAGTGTCTAACAAAGTACTCAGCCAGTACTGGGTCTAAACATTTGAAATTTATACATAACAGGTATTCACACATCCGACAAGCATCTTAATCAGTTTTGGGGCGAAAATTTGGCTGCCAAAAGGTCAAAGTTAAAAGAGTTGACCTTTGCAGAATCTACCAAATTCTTCCGCCTATTTAGGGTCTAAAGACTTGAAATTTTAAATATAGGTTACTTGGACATGGGTAAAAGTTTGTATTTTGATTTGAGACCAAAATAATGAATGTTAAGGGATCAAAATTGGGGTCCAAGTTTTAAAAAAAATTACCTCTGTGCTCTCTACGAAATTACTCAGACAAATTTTGGTCTAAACATTTGAAATCTTACATAACGTGTATTCACACGTAGGGCAAGTTATGAATAGTACATAGGGCCCGAGCAAAGCCGGGCTGAACTGCTAGTATATAATGATAGGCCATAACGAACTTAAACTTATGTAAATAGGGAAGATATGTAAATATATGTGTGTAATATAAATAAAAATAAAGGGTTTTGCTCAAAATTCCATTAAAATTCCCGAGTTTGACAAAATCATTCACAAGTTCAACAAGATACACCTGAAGAAGGTTGGAGGTTACATCGACCGAAACGTTGTGAAAATCACACTCAAGATCAGAACAGTAGTCCAATGAATCCAAATAATACGAAGATGTTAAAAGCTAATTTTTCTAGAGCCTCAATAGATAATTCGAAAGGGTTGACATATGGTTAAATTATAATCAAAAAGAATGATAGATGTCCTTTTAATTTTTAAAACGGTTAAATAATCCAAGATGGCTGACGCAGTTTTGAACTCTATTCTCCTGTTGTTTTTTGCTTGTTTGTTTTTTAAACAAGCGGGGTAGGAGGAGGGGAATGAAGGTGGATTTTAATTGATCTTATTGATCAACTTCGATAACAACTTGTGAATTTTGTAAAGTTTGTGAAAAAGATACAGACAATTGCTAATGGAGATAGCATCTTATTAAATAGACATTTTTTTTACATTTTTCGAAATTAATCAACTGTGATAAAACAGGAAATAAATGCTATCAGTTATTGGGAAAGTTTCTTCCCTCAATAAACCAAAAAATAAAATAAAACTTCTGATAAAACGTCATTTTATGAGGTGTCATTATGAAGGATAAGGCTTTTTTTGTTGTTTTTACTTTGTTTAAATATTTATATTTTTTATCTTTTTGGCAGGATCTTCTCAAAATATCGTATACACATGTGTTACTAAATATTCTTGTGTCTGTCTTGATGAGATATGTTAGAGATTGCATTAATGTTTTTGCAAGAGTTGAGTGCATGTGTGATGAGCAGAAGTCTGCCTGTGTTGATTAATTAAGAGAGCATACGAAGGTGCACCACAAATGCAATAGTGAATAAGGTTAAAATTAATCAATTTAGTTAAAATAATACTATTGTTGTTGAACAGGTATAAATTAACACTTAAAATATTTTCTATGTTAAACAATCGTAATTTTTTTTCTTTCTTTCAAATGCTTACAGTTGTAATGTAGTACTGCACCCTCCTAGCTTAGACGATTCTTCTAGTGTATATATATATATATATATATATATATATATATATATATATATATATAACTATTTCATTTATTCACATAAATTTACTATACGAAAGTATAGATTTATGCGTAAACTTTAAGTATTTACTTCAAAAGTGCTCAATACGTAGGTAGAGCTAGTTAGTAATTTATAAAATATATATGGCGATTAAGCTATATAAAATATATATGGCGATTAAGATATATATATATATAATTAAATAATAATAATTAATAATACTAATAATAAAACTAATAATAATAATTAACAATATATATGTGTGTGTGTGCTTGTAAGGTATTGCAATATAGTTATGGTAGTTAAGCTACACAGAGCCGTTCACCTTTATCCCCATGTATAGAGGATTTCCTCGGTGTATTCCAGCAATCAATGTAAAATTTACACAAAAATTCTTAGTATCACGATTATATATGAGGATGAAACCCGGATGTCTCTGTGTAGCTTAATTGTCATAAATATATTTTATACCTTACTGCTTAGCTGTATTCACGTATCGGGCACTATTAAAGAAAATACTAAGAAATCTATACATAATCTAAAGAGATATAATATGTCTGTATATGAAATAAAAAAAATTATATATATAGTCAGTGTCATATATTCGGTTGCTTGCTGTATACATTATATATTTGGATATTTATGTTTACCTACAGACATTAGTGTTTGAAGCTAACGCTATCATCAGTGCTATTTGAAGGAGTCGAACCTAGTCACAAAGTCTCCTTTGATTTTGTAATCATACATTCAGTTCTCAGGCCACCAAGAATTATCACGTGAAAGGAAAGGAAATAAAGTTCTACATCAAACGTCGAGGCAAGTGAGCAAATCCAGAAAGATAATCAAATTGTGTTCAACAGCATCATCCATTACAGCAGGTAGAATACTTTGGGGAGAGATAGGACATCACAGATGCTTAAATGATTGGGAAGAAATATATTATCGATGCTTAAATTACAAATATGACTCTAGCAAAACATAGCCAGATTACGGACCGTATATGTGAACAGTTATGTGTGTGTGTATTCAACCTGTTTTAATGGATGCTGTAGTCTCTTTGTAACGTCTGACCATTGCGACGGTGTAACGAATTTATCTACTGGATTTCAACAGTCTATATGAAAATGACCCAATTAATGAAGAAATTCTATTAATATAAATTCTGATAAAATCGTTTTTTTTTTATTTAGTCTTTATCATTAATTGTATTATTTTTATAATTTTGATTATTCGAACTTACGTTCTCTTAAGATGAGAACGCTAGTCCAAACAACCAAATAATACAAATAATCAATTTTCATCTAAAAAAAGAAAAAGCAATCAAACAAATATTCGCTATCTGAATTGAATCCATTTTAAAATCCTAGAACTGTACATTTTCGCCAAGTCGAATAGAAATCTTGTTTTATAATTTAATTATGATTTTAATTAATTTAAGTATTTCTTCATAAAACAAAATGTTGTATCCTTATTGGCACGAAATGCAAAAAGTTTGAGAACTGTTATATTTTTGGGGTCAGATTGAGAAGGAAATAGCAATTTAGTCAATATTCCGAACTGAAGATAACTTGCCAAATGAGTACTTCACTTTCAGAATTGAATAATCTATACTATAAATCTCACCTGTCTGTTTGTTTGTATGTATGTATGTATGCCTAAAATTTTTGACAGAGGCGACGGATTTTCACGAGATAGGTATTGTTTTGAAGTTCGACCCTTCGGACGACAAATATCGATGAATTGGCTAAAAACATTAATTCCTTTAGCCTCGACTGACACTTTTCTACATAGAGGGGTCGCTTTTTTCGCTGATATTTTCGAAAGTCATCCCCTCTTTTCGATTGACTAGTCTTATTTTAAATATTCGTCACTTCCGGTTTGGCGATGGATGCTAGGCAAAGACATTTTTTTCACGTTATTTTCCTTCTTCCAGGTACGGGTTAGAGCCTGCGTGTTAACTATTATTTATTTATTTATTTATTTTTGTTCAACACACAACTCCAAACATCCGAGCACCGCTGGGCATCCATGCTAGTCTTATATAAAGTCTATGGCATAATCACGCTAACACATCAGTTCTGGTTAGATCACCAAAGCTGAGCAGCATTGAGCCTGGTCAGTACTAAAATGTGTGGCCATTTGAGAACACCATGTGCTATATGAGGACTGAAACCTGGAGGGGTGGGGCACCAGCCAGGCAACTTTTGCCCAAGACATACCGTATGAAATAATACAACTCTACCACGACCCTGGATATAAAAGCCATTATTTGTTAGAAGCACGTTCTTAAGGGTGTTATGGGTGCATATTAAGGTTAGTAATTTAAATAAGCTAATTTTATTCCAAACCTTGCAACCATAAAATATTTTCATGTATTTTTTGTCTGGGGAAAAATGTAGAATGTAATTATACATTCATTAGTTCATGTGCATCAATGTATTTTATTGCTGTTGTGGGGATGGTCAGCTGTTGGTTTAATCTTTGGATTGCATGTGCGTCGAACAATATTGCATGATGATCTCTTTGCTTTCAATCTCTTAGAATTGAGTTACTGCTGTGATATAGGATAAACTAATTTGCATATGTAAATTCATTATGCAAATTTTAATGATTTCTTTCTGCACTATTATATTTTTCTCATATATATATATGATCAAAAATCTAATTTAAAACACGTAACAAACAAATCTTAGTGAACAATTTAAAATTATTTTTTCTCTTTCATACAATGAAAAATTGAGTATTTTCCTCAGATAGTTCCTTTTTATATTTTTTCGATTATTTTTTTAAAATATATTTTTCCTTCATTATTTTTTTTAAGTGCAGAAAACATTTTTCTCAACAGTTTCTTATAAAAGAGTTTATCCTTTCTCTTCTAAATTTTGAATTCCTTTGGAGTTATACAAAATGAATTGGAAATCAACACAAAACAACTTGATGTAAGGGACTAAAAATATATCACTTCAAAGTTAAAAAACGACGATAGGTGTTAAATGGATTGATTTCGACCCAGGAAACAGCAATTTGTTCCTCTTTGTCAGAAACATCACTCATGGAATGTGAGAACCAAAGGATAAAATAAATGAAGCAATAGTGATGTTAAAATGGTTCAAAGAACATTTTACGAAAAAGTAACACGTCAACAAAATATAACTTCATGAAATATCGCGCAGATTATGGTAACGCGTCATTTTGTACTATGAAAATGGTGTTCATGCAAATCTTTTCCACATTGTCAATGAAAATGAATAACCGTAATCCATTACAGATTCTATTCTATTGCTTTCTTACTGGTTATTTTATTATTCTAGTGTTCTTGTTTTTTAAGTAAATAAACTTAAGGTACTTTTAAAATTTTTGAATTGAATGTATCTAAGCGTCCGTTTCGCTTTTGCCGGAACATAACGCCAACCACCGGATTATGCCGAACGCCACCGATAATCAAATCTTAACAACAGTAGAAAACAAAATAGTAAAATAAATATAAATCATAGAAGGAAACAGAAGAAGAAAACGACCTAATTTTGTTATATTATTCATTTAATGTTTCATGGCAAACATTTTTCATGCACGAGGATGGGATTTACTATTACCCTTTTTTTTTCTAATGTTCTTTTTTTTTTTTTTTTTTTTTTTAAAGTAAATAAGTTAAATTCAGGGCATGTTTTATTGCAATTTTCATCTCTTTCCGTGGCAGCAAGATATGACATGAGATCCCATAAAGTGGGAATGGAAAATCTAGTAAGTCTAAACGACATTTTGGGCTGCAAAAAAAATGTTTGGACAGTTTCAGCGGCATTCCCAGCAAAGTGATTAGCAATAAACTCACACCCTTTCTCAAAGGATGATAAGGCAAGGTTTTGGTGAGTGGAACTCCTAAAACTGCACAGGATACCGGGGCCATACATTGCAGTCAAAAGATAACAAAAGCGAGTCATCCCAACATCGAGTACTAGACTCGAGTGTGTTTGGAGGCCGAAGTAAAGACCCTGGTTGAACATGTTTTTGTTGTTTCTATATTATCTTTTGATAGGGGTAACAAAATTTTCGAAGGTCAAAATTCTGTGGAGGACCAAATGAAAACACTATTAGAGATGGGACGAAACCAATATTTTTCCCAATTCTGATACAATTATCGATTCCGCGCTAAATTCGCGATTCCGATCCTTTTAAATCTCTAAATATTTAACTATAGCGTTGGTATTTTCCCCGGTTTTCGTAAAAATACACGTTAAATAGGCAGATATATTCTTAAACGTCAAAATACACATGTGGAGGATGATCTGGCAATTTTAGCTTCAGTAGCAATTTAAAATCAATAAATATTTATTATTTTAGCATTATTACCAGCAATGAAATATTTTGGTTTAAACAAAATCAAAAAAAAAAAAAAGACAAAAGAATCGTTTTGGCATTGGAAAACAGGCATCATTTTTTTCCGATACTGATTCTGATACTCCCAAATCTTCTGATTTTCCCAAAACCGATTAATCGTCTCAACACAACTCACTATTAAAAACTTGATTTCTATGCTATTCAAGTCTGGTTTGAACTAATATCACAGTTAAACTGTCGCTGACAAGTAGTTCTTATGACCTTCACTATCCAATGCATTTCCTATTGTTTTCACTGGTCGCCATTTTTAACATGGGAAACATGGTGTTTTCTATTGCTCGGATCATGCGTCAAGTGTCTTATGTAACATAAAAAAATGGCGGCCACTTTAAAGTATTACATAAAACATAGGAATATGAATGTCTTAACATCATAAAAATTACTTGCCAGCGATAAATTTAACCGTATCCGCATACTCATTAAATTCAACTTTTTAAAGGTAAGTCTTTATTTGCTCAGCTATGCTGCAATGACCCCTTTCAAACAACCTTGTGCACTATTTAAATAAATGAATATTTTAAATAAATGACAAACCAATGCTTGCATTTAATAACAACACTTTCGGACCACCTTTTCTGCTAAGAGTTACTAGATTTTTGGACCACCTTATATATTATGACTAGATGAAAATTTAAAATAAGTAGACGCACGCATGTTTACATTTTGCAACAAGGCTTCCAAATCATGGTGTATAAACATAATCTTGATAAGAAAGTAAGCACTACTTGGTTGGAGTTGATAGTGCAATGGTGTGTATATATATTTTTTAGATTTTTGTAAGATGTTTGAAATTTGTATACCCAACCTAAGTGAAGTCGTTCATGACAAGATACACAAACACTAAGGTCGCAGTGAATAATTGGATTGGAAACCTAATAAATATTCATTTTTTTTTATTATATCTGTGATATGGCCTGCATATTGGATAATTACAGCAAGTGTTGACTGTTACATCAGTTAATTCTGACATAACCCAACATGTTCATACATAAAACATGTTTCTTCACGTATGACACACTTTCCCTCTCTTTTTTTTTTTTTTTTGCTAAAGATCCTTCTTTCCATTTCATTAATTCAAAGCTGGAGTGAAAGATTTGTTATTTGAATATTTTTTTCACAGAAAGATGCAATCACGATGATCTCATAATAATAGAATGTCTGTCTCTTTTCTTCGTGTTTTGTTTTGTTTTGTTTTTACAACAAATAGAAATTTTTTTTTTACTATGTATAATTGAATGTATTTGTTCGAATTATATCAAAGATCACTATATGGGTATTTTAGATGTTATTTATGAGTTTGTAAGATAGATTTCTTTAGTTTCGTTTTTCTTTTGACAATTTTGCATTTTATAACATTTTCGGACCACCCTTTCTGCTAAGAGTAACAAGATTGAATGTATCTAAGCGTCCATTTCGTTTTGCATTCGTATTCGTACAACTATATAATTGTATCTTTATAAAATCTAATTTTCTACAGGTTACTTTATAAAGGGGCTTGGTTTTTATAGGGGGCTGGTTTTTATAAGGGGGTGATATAAGGAGATGATATTTATAAGGAGCTGATTCTTATATACAAACGTTATTCATTCTTTCCTTTTCGAACTAAAGAAGCCACATCGGTGCACGATTGTTCATGTTCGATATACAGTGGGACATTTTCTTATAGAATGCATTGATTTGTACCCATACGAGACAAAGATACTACAATGTTAAAAGCACAAAGGGATTATTTGATGGTGCCAGAGTGGAACTTAGCGTCACATTTTTGAAAACGGTAGACTTATATCCAAAAATCGAATGTCTATAAGCCCAATACAAAGAAATCTATTTTATCGATTGTAAACTGTTTATTTACAAAATATACATTTGCAAAAGAATTTAAGCTACAAAGAATTTCTTATATATTTAGTAATAAACTGTGATAAGTAGCAAAATTGCACATCTAAAAACCAATATAGGTCCAAGGCTCCTAAAATTCATATATTAGAATTGTCCGCAAATGCATCTGGTGCAGTAAATAAAATATTTGGTAAATTCATTTGTTACGCCCTTCTGGAGGTTGAAGGTTCAACCCTAGCTAAAATACAATTGTGAATTACCTAGGACTTCTATCAAGTCATGACTTACGAAACGAGAGGCTGATACTCTCGTTAATTAAATAAAGGGTTCCATTTGTAATTCCGTGCAGATTCCCAATTTTAAGAAGCTACACCTGAAGGAGATCGGAGGTTACATCGACTAAAACGTTGTGAAAATAATACTGAAGATGAGAACAGTAGTTCGAAAATTCAAATATGTAGAATCTATTAAATATTTGAAAATATTAAGAATTTCAAATCTAAAAACCTTTTACTAAAATGGATTCAGCATTAAATATCGTAACAGGGTTGATATGCCGTAAAACAAATTAGTTTCCTTTGTGTTGTCCCTTTCGATATAAACTTACACATCAGAACATTTCCAAATGTAGCTATATATTGAAGAACCCAATCCAGATATAGAAAGAAAAAATGGTGACAACTGGGAATGCCAGATAAAAACCAGAGTTAAAAAAAATACAAAATCAGAAATAAAATGGAAAAACAAAGAAGGCTCGAAAAAAGAGGAAATTTCTGTCACGCCTTCTCATCTTTCTGGCGACTTCTTTTGTAATCAAATTTATATTTGTATATTGGCAGCCATATAAGAGCTCTTTAGCTTTGTGAGGAGAAAAAAGTGACAAACATTTCTTTATGCCAAGGAGTACATTGGCCGGAAGTGTACCATTTTCTCCCAAACTTATAAAGAGTTCCTTTTCACCTTTTTTTTGTTCTTCTTTTCCAGTTTTCCCTCGAATAATGAAACCGGAAAACAACAAAGTTATCCAAAATTATACATTTTTTTTTTCATATATGTTCTCTTCCTCGGTTGTGTTTTTGATTCGCACAATTTATTACAGCAATAATAATCTAATTTAGAGAATTTTTTCCTCAGTCTTTTTTCTTTCATATATTTTTGTTATAACATTTTTCCTCACCTTATTTGTGGGTCTGTTTCATTTCATTCGCATATACAGGTAGCTGTCTATGTTACATGTCTGTGTTATACACACACACATATATATAAATGCATGTCTAGAAAGATCTATGTATCTATGGTCACATTATGCGTATGTATGTGCATGTATAATATATATATATATATATATATATATATATATATATATATGACACACGCACACACATGCATAATCTGACCTTAGATACATATATTTTTGTAGACACAGAGATGTGTGTATATATATACATCTATACATATATACACAGAGATGTGTGTATATATACATCTATGTTGAATGTGTATGTGTTTATATATTTGTATGTACAGGATCTACACCTAAACTAATCAATCATTATAAACTTCGGAGTATAGCTTCTAAGTGGAAAAATGGATAATATAGCTATATTTAATTTAATTTTTGTGTGGTGAAAGTTACATATGGATTAATTGCTGACCAGAAGACTGATCGTATTTGCTAGTATCCCTATCTATCATATACATATATAATGACAATAATGGAAATAGAATTCCAACAAAATAGAGAAATAAAAAAGGAGCAAACCAAGTTACGTGTTCATCAACGTTTCGTCATTATTTCGAAACTTCCTCTGGATGTATTAAATTAAGAAAACAAACAAAAAAAACAGTAGAAATATTTGAAAATATGTTTCTGATGCAATGAATTGTCTGACTCTGTTCCATTTCAGCAACGGAAAAAGTCGTTGAAAAAAAAACAAAAAAAAAACAAGTGGTCATAGCGTTAAGAAAGAGAGTATTTTTATAACGTCATATAGCCGTTAATATATTTAAAAAGATATGATGCATTTCATATTCTTTTGGAACAAATATCCCCGTTATAATATTGTTCCAAAAGAATATGGATTGCATCATATCTTTTTAAATATATTAACGACTACAGAACCTTATAAAAAAAGCTTACTCTTTCACAACGCTATACCAACCTCTATTTTTTAAATTTCCAACGACTTTTTTCCGTTGCTGAAATGAAACAAGGTCATACATTTTCATTACATCAAAAATATATTTTCAAATATTTGTACTGGTGTTTTATTTTCTTAATTTCATTTATCCAGAGAAAGTCTCGAAATAAAGACGAAACTTTGATGAACACATAACTTGGTTTGTTCCTTTTTTATTTCTCTCTCTCTCTCTCTCTCGGCATCATTTTTCTCTATGCGATATTTCATTAAATAAAACAGACGTTATTTTTGTCTATTAATTCTATTTTCGATCCTTTCTAACTTCTGAATAACAGTCTTCATTCCTGCCAGAAGTGAGGATTGTTATTTGGAAGTTGGAAAGGATCGAAAATAGAATTAATAGACAAAAATGACGTCTGTTTTATTTAATAAAATGTGCCATATATATATATATATATATATATATATAACTCAATATCCGCTTGTGTATATAATGTTTGTTTGAAACGTTAGAGAATCCAAAAAAAAAAAACAACTAAAACTGAATTATGTAATATCTACCAAGGAAGACCAGGGAAGTGTCCCCAAATCTCTAACTGCACCCCTGTAGAACTAATGAGCGCATAACCTCCCTTAAAACTTCTAATATATAATATTTTTTATGAATGCGCGTCATATGCATAATATTCTCGGAAAAAGCAACAAAAGTTATCCAGATTCTCTTCTACAGTCTGTGCTAAATATGTACGTATCCCCACCTATAAGTGACACCTAGTAGCGACCATCATTCAATCTGGAGCAACATCAGGTCTTCCTCTTAGTATATCTATAATGTAATAACGCCTATTTGGTTGTTCAATATTAAATTGTCTTAAAACAGTTATGCTATAAAACATAATCATTACATGTTTACCTTCATTCTGATATAACTATTCCTCATCCATCTTGGTATATATGTATATATATATATGTATATGTATATATGTATATGTATGTATATATATGTATATTTTAGAAAGCCCCCCCCCCCTCTTTGGGTTGAGCACTGTCGTAAATAATCTCACTCGCTACTTAATTTGGCTGAAAAATGCGAAGCTCACGGTTTGTTTACAAACAAGCGTTTGAGCACTTTACAAGTGGCGGACGGATGTTTATTTAAAGAGATATTCGGACAGATTAGTTGCGGGCATCGCTTCCGTGATCGAAGGGCAGAACTGTCGACTGTCAACATGACGGTTCTGGGTTTGATCCTCGGCTTAGGAGAGGTGCTAGTCTAGCGGTACTGATGAGTTGTGATACAACGAAACAGGACTGTATGTCGATGACTACAAATATATTTTACATATATATATAGTAAGTTATAAAATATATATGGCGATTAAGCTACACTGAATATTCCGCGTTTCAAGCCTGAGGAATCCTAGAGTGGATGAAACGCGGAATATTCAGTGTAGCTTAATCGCCATATATAATTTATAACTTACTATCTCTACTTATGTATTGGCTACTGTTGAAGTAAATACTTAAAGTTTACGCATAAATTTATACCTTCATATATTTATGTGAGTAAATGAAGTAGTTATATATATATATATATATATATATATATATATATATACATATATACTAGCAAAAGTACTCGTCGTTGACTGGGTTCAAAAACAGACTACAGAAAATGGACTCTAATTTATGAAAGTAAGATAGGTTATGAAAAGGAAGCGTTGTAAAGAGATAGCTTCGAATTTGGGGGGTATCAAAACCAAAGCAAAATATGATGAAAGTAAAAATAAAATAGATAAACCCCATAATTTTATATACCATACCTGCTCACATTGAAACACTTATCACAATATTCTGTGGATCTATATTAAAAAATATTGTTAAACTTTGTGACATATTTCCATTCCATGGAGGCCAGGCGCGACCGAACATCCCATAATTTTATCATACCATATTTCTTCAAACTGAAACATAATTATCAAAGTATACTAACGCAGATAGATATGAAATGTCTTCATTAAAGTGTGTGCCTTTTTCCATTCTATGGAGGCCAGGCGCGAATGCAGACCACACAATTTTATTATACCATCCTTTTTGAGTTAAAACATACTCATCAAAGTATTCTTATGTACATCTATATCAAAAACACTTGTAAACGTTTTTTTTTTTTAATTTTTAAATTTTATATTTCCATACATTTTTTTTGTGGACCAGGAGCGTACGCAGACCCCACAATTTTAATGAATAATCATTATGCCAGATCAAACATACCCATTCCTGTGTCTCGATACATCTATCATTGTATGTGATCAGTTTTCTATAATAGTCAACCATATAGAAGCCTATTCGTGACCACACACACAGACGTTCAGCTTTATATTATATATATATATAAAACCCTTCTCTTGAATAATTTTTATCTTTTCTCTGTCTTTCCTCCGGTTTACAAGAGACTGTCAGTAGATTGGTCTGTCACACATCAGTCCGAAATCAGACTCTTTCCTGTAAGCGTGCTAAGCAAATGGACTCCACATAAGGATGGTTGTTCTTGTTCCCCTTAATTTGATATCGATTTCTTCCTGAACACTTTTTACAATATTTCATATCTTCATTCCTTCCTTTCTCACTTCATAAGCACGTTCTCTACTCGCCCCCTATTTTTTTTAGTTTGGTTGGTGGACTAACTGACCCTTATTATTGTATACAGGTTTTTTTTATCCTTATCTTTGTCCACTTTATTCATTTTCTTCTAGCGTGCACATATATCTTGTTTGTTTTTCGACGTTTTAAACTTGTTGATCATCGTACGCCTACAGCTTCCAGCGCAAATCAAATTGGATATCTCCTCCGTAAATATTGACTACCATAATTAGAACATCGCTTCATTATTTGCTTAAATTTTTTTTTTAACCTTTTCATATTTCTATCACGAAAAGGAAAAAAACGTTCTTCTCATTAAAACACTTTCCTGCGCCTTATTTCCTATATTTCTTCCAAGATTATTTTCTTTGAGATTTCCAGTTTTTACGTCTATAAGCTAGAAGCTCTTCTGTCTAGTTTTTACGTCGTAACCGAAAACCTTCGATTTCCAGTGTTTACGTCCTTATTTATCAGGATCTAAATTTTCATAAAGACGAACTCGCACATTTGAAAACATGTTGTAAATATTTAGAAAATATATAAAGCAGCATCATCACTGTATGCATCCGAAGATTCTGTTGTTGGCATTGGTTTCTCCGATATTATTCTAGCCAGAATTCTTTCTACGGGACGGAGCACGTGAAGGTTGCAAGTGAAAGTGATTTTTGTGGAATTAACTGGATTCAACTTCGGGCACCCAAGTTGTCAGTCTGTGTCATTAACCACTAGACCAAAGTCACCTTCCAATATATGAATATTATTAATGGAGATATGTTATTTTTTTGTTTTTTTTACAAAGGAGTCACCACTTATCAACGCCCAGAGGTCACTCGAGGATAAGGGTCAATGAGTGTACATTAGTCAATGGACAATATCATAGTCATAGCGAGTAGTGGAACTTTGGTAACTTGGATTATTTAAAGGAACGACTCATCAAGAATTTGTTTACATTGGACTTGAAGATAACTATATTGTAGTCAGTTGAAAAGAAGTGAAACGGAAGAGAGTTCCGCAGGTGTGCAGTTCTAAAGAAGCTTTCTTCATGGAATTTCCGTTTAGTTTTGGACACAGATAAAGAGCAAGAGAAATTATTGATAGTGATTTCAAATAGGCGAGTGTTTTTCGTGAAAGTTTGGCAAGGGGGACCATTGATTAAAAAATCCAAATGGACCCATTTTCACGAGACGTCAAATATTATTAAAAAAATACTGTTTATACAGGTTTAACGTTTGTTGTCAAACATTTGCTACAACTTGCTGCCAATCCCTGAAAATCAAAATTAGTTTATACTAATTTCTCGCTGTTCTCAAAGGAAAAAATTGTTATTCAAAATTTCTATATTGAGACAATTTATCGAAATCCGAAATCAGAAGAATCGAAGATTTTTTGGGTAATCAGAATCGGAAAAAATGGATGTCTATTTTTCAATGATAAACCGAGTCTTATAACAGTGTTTTTTTTTTTTTCTTTAAAACAATTTTGTCCATTGCTGGTAACAAAATAAATATTTCTTGATTTTAAACTATCATTAAAACTAAAATTTATAGATCACCACGAGACACCTATACACAGATATATTTCGAAAACATATGTATATACTACATAACTGTTTATGGAAATCCAAAATAAAACTCTATAGCTCAAGGTTTAAAGTTTTTTAAAAGACTCGCAATCTGTAATTGTATCAGAATCGATGAAAAATATTGAAATCGTCTCATCACTAATAGAAACAATATGGACAACACTGGCCAGGATATGATAATTCTGAAAAATAAATTTTAAAATGTAAATGGTATTTTGCATTATTTATAATATACAGAGATTGTTTTCTGCTAATGAATCACCACTTATCAAGGCCAAAGGTCATTGGAGAATAAATTTCGGTTGGATGATGAACATGAGAGGATTTGCAACAATGGGTAGAATTTGATTACCGAAACGTATAAGTATTTAATCAAATTACATTTGAAACCAGCCATGCTGTAGTCACCTAGGACACAGACCTACGATATTGTTTGGAAAGAAACTATGTTCATGGAAGTTTTGTTTTGTTTTAGATACAAAGAAGAAAGAAAAGTTATTTGCAGTGGATGTAGCATTACAATTTTTATGAGTTTGAAGTGTACTTTGCTGGATAATTTCTAGATATACCTTGATGATAGCAAGTACGCAAATTTGCTTTATTTTCATTTGGATGGAAAAACAGCTTGTTTGATATTTACCTCGTGGGTCGAGTATTTTCTTTTTGTGTGTCTGTTCCAGGTTTAGTATTACAGCGGGATAAAGAAAAAAAAACAGTATAACAAAGCTATAATAAAAAAAAAGATTGGCTTTTTTTTTTAAAGTTATCTTCAATTTGAATGTTTAAATATAGCTAGAAACAAGGAACTCTTATAAAATAAACCTTTTTGATCTTGCGAATCTTTCAATAATCGCAGAGCAATGGACAAACTGTCTGCAAAGACACTTATAAAAAACAAATTGATAAGGCAAAAAATATAAACAACACAAAAATATTGTCTGGTATGTATTGGTAACGTAGTTATATATATTTTTCCTTTCGTCGTATCTCCCTTTCCTCTTGCCATCTCTCCCCCCTTTATTCTCTCCCCGTCCCTCCACCTTGTTTCTTCCTCTATTTTAATTATTTATGCCATTCGTCTCCTCCCACTACTTCTCGTAATTCTTTATTAATGACATTCGCGATGCCTCCCACCATCTAAAAGATTCATTTAAAGTTAAAGTGTGCACGGTGTCGAGCAAACGAGATCATCAATTTCACTAGTATAAAGACGCCTTCATTAAACGTGCTTTGCATGACCTTCTCTCCAGACGTTCACTGACCTTTGCAACAATCTTTTCACCACAGTAAATAGAGACGGAAGAAAATCAGCCTGGTAGCTATTTGCAAAACAAGCATGTCAGACCAGAGCAAATCACAATTCTTTTGATGAGTGTCTAATGAAAAACTTGTACCTCATCGTGTAGTCTGTGATTGGCCACTCAACACACCATCTTTTCTTTTGTCAATCTCTTCAATGTCGACGTTTAATTGATGCTGCATACTTCATCTTTTATTCATTTTATTGCACCAATCGTTTTCTTCATCTGCTCTTAAATGGCATCTCGTTGGTCATTTCTTTTAAGCGTTAACATGCAATATGCGAATAGTGCCGGGTGGAATGATAAAATTGTCGCCCTGAAGAAAATAACATTACAGCTTTATTTTAAATCAATTCAGGTTACTTGATTATGTAGTAGAGCTGGCATCTATTCAATGTAGCAAGCTTCAGCTTCAATCACTGCCTCGATGCAGGTCCGGGGCTGGGAGTATGCCTTTATTACAAACGCTGGTGGAAGCTGGGCGAATACTCGGCAGATGCCGGCAATCAAGCTGGCTTTAGTGTTGTTGGTGATGTTTTTTTTTGTTGTTTTTACACAGTGATCACCACTTATCAAGGCCCGGAAACCACTCAGGGATAAGGGTTATTGCAAGTACATTACGTTAGTGTGGAGATTTGATGAAGTGTTTTATTAAGGGGACGGTTCATTAGGAATTTGTTAACATTGGACTTGAAGACATCCAGGTTGTAGTCCGGAGGGAAGCAGGCAGACGGAATAGAGTTCCACAGGCGTGCAGTTCTAAGAAAGAAACTTTGTTCCTGGAATCCGCGTTTTGATTTAGGCACAGATATAGAGTGGGGGAAATTTTTGACAGCGAATTCAGCTAGACGGGTGTTTTTCGTAAAGGATTGGCGAGGGGAGACCAGAGATTGGAGTTCAGACGAGCACCTGCCACGGAAATAACGATAAAACAAGGATAGGCTCGCAAAGTCTCTTCTGTGGGAGAGAGGTTGCAGGATAGAGAAAAGGGCATCCCCCACTAAGCCACGAAGTCTATTTTGTACTCTGTCAAGGCAGGATAGGCTGTTTTTAGCAGCTCCTGCCCAGATATGGCAACAGTATTCCATCCTTTCTCGACATATGAACAAACGACTTATTCCTGCGGGTTCAGGTTGGGGGAGGAAGGGGTACGTAGCACTGAGCCTTGTTTGGTGTGAAAAAAAAGCGTAAAAATTTAAAAAAAAAACAAAAAAACATTAAAAATTAAAAAAAAAACATTAAAGATTAAAAAAAACGTAAAAATTAAAAAAAAACATTAAAAATTAAAGAAAAAAACGTAAAAATTAAAAACAAACAAATTTATTATATAATTCATAAAAGTTTATATCTACGTTGAACTGCAGAAAGAATTCTTTAAAAATTATTTTACCTTAGGTAACATCTTTAGCTTCTCCGAGAAATTATAAGAAACCTAATGAACTTATGAACAAATAATAATGCAGGAATAACAACACAATATTTGTATGTTTACCCTTCCAAGTAAGAAAATCGTTTCTCTTCTAAAATACTCCTTGTGTGTCTATTAATCTTTTGTTTCTTTGTTTCTAATGTCCATTGAAAAACACATTTGATTTTTGATACAGCTAACTCAATGCACCTAAAATGGTTCTTTCCATGGCGAACTGAGACTTGAGTTGATTCCATGAAGACAAAATATACAAAAGTGTTAACATGTTTTCCAGTTTGTTTTTATATTTCGGGAATTACTTACTTAAAATTCTTGTACCTTAACATGTTTTTCAACTGCAAAATAAAAAACAAAACAAAAACAAAATGGAGGTTTGTGAATTAAATGTAGACAAAGCAATGCTGTAAAATAAACAAGAACCACAAACAAAATGACTTTTTCTTCTTTTTCATAATTACTTAAGATTCTTTTACTGAACTCGACCCTTTAAAAAACGTAAACTTTAGCAGAATAAACATAAACAAAAGTAAACACAATACAGCAGTTTCTTTGAATTAATCCAGCAAATATCACAAACGTGTCCTTTTTCTCTTAGAAATTCTTTTAAAAAATTTAACAATATACTTCGGAAACAATGTGTGTATATGTATGGTATAAGCGTGTACACACATTGCATATGTGTATAAGCCTGTATATACACTATGTATGGGCATGTGTGTATACATGGGGTGTGTACATTCTTATATACACAAAGTGCACATTCTTATATGTGCATGATTTTATGTGCATGAGGTCTGTACTTAGAAATGTGTCCGCTTTAGTATTGCCATGAGTCGGTCTTGTATTTGCAAACTTATTATAATCTATATTATTAATACGATAGCGTGTGTGTTATTTTCTGTGTCGCGCTTACATCTTTTTATAATCCCGAGTGACTGTCGTTTAATTGTTATGGCCTTCCATTTCTATATTATAAATATTTTTACCAAGAATTCTTCATAAGTTTTTGTTTCGGTTTCGATTATAGCTGTTGGCACTCAAGTCATCTATTTCTTATATACATAATTTTACCAAGAATTTCTTCATAAGTTTTGGTTCTGTGTCGATTATAGCTGGAGATACTCTAAACATATATATATATATATATATATATATATATATATATATATATATATATATATTCTTTTCTTCATAAGTTTTAGTTTCGGTTTCGATTCAAGCTGATACACCCATTTTTTTTAATTTTTGAAATTACAACTTTATAATATATGAGAAGCGATAGAAAATTGATTATAATATATATGAAATCTGCATAAATATAATATTTAAGTGTATTTTACGACCGGACTACACCGGGCGTTCCTGCTAGCTTAGATAATACTTTGGCAAATAAAAAAAATATAATAATATCAGGGCGTCTCCATTTACGCTGAACATCCACGGAATGCGAACATCAATATATTACATATGAAAGAGTTCACTGTAGGATTTACACAGGTTTCACTAGTTTTAAATTAATTGACGAATTTTTCTTTAAGGAGTAGATACACTCCCAAATCAAGACAGAAACAACGGGAAATTATAGTCATTACTTGTATTCCTGAGATTACTGTAGCTCTACAATTTGGAGAGTTGTGGTCGCCAACGCCGTTAAAACGTCAGGGCCACTGCATGCATGCATTCAAAGGATCAACACCTATAAAAAATCCTAAAAACACATTTTTGTTTACCTGTGTTCTGGACATTTCATTTACTCTTCACACATGGATCAATACTAAAACCTGCCACCTGATAGGTCCTGAACTGTCATTTAGGCTTCAGCCTATGCCCCATCGACGAGATATTGCATACCTCTCCCTGTTCTACAAATACTTTAATGGTGAATGCTCTGACAAACTGCGAACACTTAAACCTCCTCGACATCACTACCCCCGACAAACCCGACAAGCAACTAAGTTGCACCCCTTTACAGTAGTGATCCCTAGGTGCAAGAAAGCCTTTTACTCCAATAGTTTCTTCTCCAGAACTGCAGGTCTTTAGAACTCCCTTCCGGGATTCTGCTTTCCCAACTGTATTGATATGCAGAAGTTCACGTGTAATGTGAACAAACATCTTTCTACTCATCTCCCTTCATAATGCCCCCGCAAATTATGTCCTTGATAGTAGCTCCCTACTTCAAAGTGGCGCTGTGCCTTATTTGGAGCGAAAATTGAATTTAAATATATATATATATATATATCGGTTGACTTGTGGGCGTTAAACATTTAAAACGTTTTATTTTGTTGTATAAACATTTTACTATATTTGTCTTTTTCCGTGGAACTTAAACGGTCATTATTTATTAGACACAATCAGATACAATCGTTATTTTTTCCTCTCAAAATGACTGTATTTCTCCCCCTCCTCCAATATACCGTACATTTATGTACATAGAAAATAATAATTGCATTTTTATACCTTCTGATGAGAATATATATATTTTTAAATCTGAATTAAAAGGACACTTATGAATTTTAACCTTCGCTTTCTTGCATATTAAAAAAAAATGCATGTTTTCGTGCATAACAATCTATGTATTTTCGTTCTTGTGGATTAAAGATCAGTCTTTCATATTCCTAATTAAATACTTGATGATTTAACACATTTTGTACATTTTCTGAATGTATTTTTTATCATTTAAACAAATAATGCTCTATCAACAATATTTAGAATCCTTTTATTACAATAGGATCTAATAGAAAATTTGTTTTTTATATTGTTCAATATATATATATATATATATGTGTGTGTGTGTGTGTGTGTGTGACTTGCTGATGACTTTTGGATTATGATCTATTTGGATTTATTCAAGTCAATATTATCGATTACTGATTTGTAATTCATCAGTTACGTAATTCATAAATCGGTTCATTAATCAGATTTTGCAGTTTGACTATTCTTTTTTTAATTCACTGGACCCTATATATATATATTCATCTACAATTTTAAATCTCATTTTTCGAGACTTAGAATTTTTAGGTATCAATTTTTATGATAACTAGCTAGTCTATAGCAATTCCGTACTTTAATTTTGCTAGTTGTTTCCTTAAGGAAATTACTAAATTTTTAAACTCCATGAAATAAGGAATATCTTTTGCTATATTTCTTGTTTTTAAACTTTTAGTGAATTAATAATCTAAATTATATTTTTAATTTTTATTTTGTCGTATATATACTGGAATGGAATGGAAACGGCACTAATCCTATGTGGGTTTAACAAGCTTCTTCCAAAGGAGGAATTCCCTGGGACTATGTAATTCACAAGCGATCCCTAGTCGCATGTATATCTCTGTTAGGGGAGATGACGATGTTAGATTTTTGCAAATCTTACAAGGAGTTGTCGATGTCCGCCTACATATAGCGTCTGGAATTCCAAAATTGGTTACCTATCTGGTACTGACCAGGCTCAGCGGTGCTTAACTTCGGTGATCTAGCGAGAACCAGTGTGTCAACGGCAATTATATATACCACGCATTAATAAATGCGTATATGCTCTGCCATTCCTCTCTGTATCTAAATTGTTATTGGTTTTTAAGTTAATTGCAAAGAACTGCAGGAGAAGATGTGTATGTACACGTATAATGTGTATGTGTGCGTGTTTAGCAGAATGGATAGATAGGGATTGTCGGTAGATATGAGTAGACTATCCATCTCCCTAGTACTTATGAAATGTCACATCTCGTCAGTCCGAAAGAAATTATAGAAAAAAAGAGGATGCTGCATGATCGCCCCTTTTTGCTTCAAGCGTTCGTGTGTGAGAGAGAAAGAGAGGGGGGGATAGAGAGATAATCACATAACTGATGTCACACCGTACAGAGTCAACCGTGGGATATCTAAACACGTGCATATTTTCGTATTTGTCATCTACATATACATATAGGAAAGAATTAATATATTTGCATATAAACTCTACATTTTTTTTCTCATGTCTGACATATATGTAAGCATACCAAATATACATGGAATGCGAGTTTGAAGTGCTCGAAATTGATGCATAAATGTCCATATTAATTATCATCTGGCAGAGAGGCGTTTCAATTTTTTATCTTAGAGAAAAAATGTCTGCTTTGAATCTTTACATTTTCTCAACTCGTTTTTCCAATTCCTTTAGTTGTTCATTTCAGTTTTATTGCTTAATCTTACTCCTTAGATGTGATCGCAATTGGGAAAATATAACCTCCTGCCCCCCTTATCTATCTTTTTCCTTTTTTCTTCTCGTCTTTATTTCCTCTTTTATAGCTCCAATCTTGGCACCTCCCTAAAACACGGGGACGACTTTATTATTTGTTTCACATGTAATTAAAATTGGAAGCTTTTTAGTGAAGCCATTGCTTGAGAATAAATACAGGTAATAAATGTTTTTATCTTGAGCCAGAGTAAAAAAAGGAAGCCTAAATAACGTGAATTATATTCACTCCCCTTCTCCTAATCCTACTCTCTCTCGTCTTTCTCTTCCTTCTGTCTTTCTCTCTCCTCTTTGTCGCCCTAATCTCTCTCTCCTCTGTGTCTCCCCCACTTCTCTCTCTCTCCTCTTTGTCCCCCACACTTCTCTCTCTCCTCTTTGTCTCCCACACTTCTCTCTCTCCTCTTTGTCTCCCACACTTCTCTCTCTCCTCTTTGTCTCCCTCACTTCTCTCTCCTCTTTGTCTCCCTCACTTCTCTCTCCTCTTTGTCTCCCTCACTTCTCTCTCTCTACTTTGTCTCCCTCACTTCTCTCTCTCTACTTTGTCTCCCTCACTTCTCTCTCTCCTCTTTGTCTCCCTCACTTCTCTCTCTCCTCTTTGTCTCCCTCACTTCTCTCTCTCCTCTTTGTCTCCCTCACTTCTCTCTCTCCTCTTTGTCTCCCTCACTTCTCTCTCTCCTCTTTGTCTCCCTCACTTCTCTCTCTCCTCTTTGTCTCCCTCACTTCTCTCTCTCCTCTTTGTCTCCCTCACTTCTCTCTCTCCTCTTTGTCTCCCTCACTTCTCTCTCTCCTCTTTGTCTCCCTCACTTCTCTCTCTCCTCTTTGTCTCCCTCACTTCTCTCTCTCCTCTTTGTCTCCCTCACTTCTCTCTCTCCTCTTTGTCTCCCTCACTTCTCTCTCTCCTCTTTGTCTCCCTCACTTCTCTCTCTCCTCTTTGTCTCCCTCACTTCTCTCTCTCCTCTTTGTCTCCCTCACTTCTCTCTCTCCTCTTTGTCTCCCTCACTTCTCTCTCTCCTCTTTGTCTCCCTCACTTCTCTCTCTCCTCTTTGTCTCCCTAACTTCTCTCTCTCTCCTCTTTGTCTCCCTCACTTCTCTCTCTCTCCTCTTTGTCTTCCTCACTTCTCTCTCTCTCCTCTTTGTCTTCCTCACTTCTCTCTCTCCTCTTTGTCTCCCTCATCTCTCTCTCCTCTTTGTCTCCCTCATCTCTCTCTCCTCTTTGTCTCCCTCATCTCTCTCTCCTCTTTGTCTCCCTCATCTCTCTCTCTCCCCTTTGTCTCCCTCATCTCTCCATCTCCTCTTTGTCTCCCTCATCTCTCCATCTCCTCTTTGTCTCCCTCATCTCTCTCTCTCCTCTTTGTCTCCCTCATCTCTCTCTCTCCTCTTTGTCTCCCTCATCTCTCTCTCTCCTCTTTGTCTCCCTCATCTCTCTCTCCTCTTTGTCTCCCTCATCTCTCTCTCTCCTCTTTGTCTCCCTCATCTCTCTCTCTCCTCTTTGTCTCCCTCATCTCTCTCTCTCCTCTTTGTCTCCCTCATCTCTCTCTCTCCTCTTTGTCTCCCTCATCTCTCTCTCTCCTCTTTGTCTCCCTCATCTCTCTCTCCTCTTTGTCTCCCTCACTTCTCTCTCTCCTCTTTGTCTCCCTCACTTCTCTCTCTCCTCTTTGTCTCCCTCACTTCTCTCTCTCCTCTTTGTCTCCCTCACTTCTCTCTCTCCTCTTTGTCTCCCTCATCTCTCTCTCCTCTTTGTCTCCCTCATCTCTCTCTCTCCTCTTTGTCTCCCTCATCTCTCCATCTCCTCTTTGTCTCCCTCATCTCTCTCTCTCCTCTTTGTCTCCCTCATCTCTCTCTCCTCTTTGTCCCCCTCATCTCTCTCTCTCCTCTTTGTCTCCCTCATCTCTCCATCTCCTCTTTGTCTCCCTCATCTCTCCATCTCCTCTTTGTCTCCCTCATCTCTCTCTCTCCTCTTTGTCTCCCTCATCTCTCTCTCCTCTTTGTCTCCCTCATCTCTCTCTCTCCTCTTTGTCTCCCTCATCTCTCTCTCTCCTCTTTGTCTCCCTCATCTCTCTCTCTCCTCTTTGTCTCCCTCATCTCTCTCTCTCCTCTTTGTCTCCCTCATCTCTCTCTCTCCTCTTTGTCTCCCTCATCTCTCTCTCTCCTCTTTGTCTCCCTCATCTCTCTCCTCTTTGTCTCCCTCATCTCTCTCTCCTCTTTGTCTCCCTCATCTCTCTCTCTCCTCTTTGTCTCCCTCATCTCTCTCTCCTCTTTGTCTCCCTCATCTCTCTCTCCTCTTTGTCTCCCTCATCTCTCTCTCCTCTTTGTCTCCCTCATCTCTCTCTCCTCTTTGTCTCCCCCATCTCTCTCTCCTCTTTGTCTCCCTCATCTCTCTCTCCTCTTTGTCTCCCTCATCTCTCTCTCCTCTTTGTCTCCCTCATCTCTCTCTCCTCTTTGTCTCTCTCATCTCTCTCCTCTTTGTCTCTCTCATCTCTCTCCTCTTTGTCTCCCTCATCTCTCTCCTCTTTGTCTCCCTCATCTCTCTCCTCTTTGTCTCCCTCATCTCTCTCCTCTTTGTCTCCCTCATCTCTCTCCTCTTTGTCTCCCTCATCTCTCTCCTCTTTGTCTCCCTCATCTCTCTCCTCTTTGTCTCCCTCATCTCTCTCCTCTTTGTCTCCCTCATCTCTCTCTCTCCTCTTTGTCTCCCTCATCTCTCTCTCTCCTCTTTGTCTCCCTCATCTCTCTCTCTCCTCTTTGTCTCCCTCATCTCTCTCTCTCCTCTTTGTCTCCCTCATCTCTCTCTCTCCTCTTTGTCTCCCTCATCTCTCTCTCCTCTTTGTCTCCCTCATCTCTCTCTCCTCTTTGTCTCCCTTATCTCTCTCTCCTCTTTGTCTCCCTCATCTCTCTCTCCTCTTTGTCTCCCTCATCTCTCTCTCCTCTTTGTCTCCCTCATCTCTCTCTCCTCTTTGTCTCCCTCATCTCTCTCTCCTCTTTGTCTTCCTTATCTCTCTCTCTCCTCTTTGTCTTCTTATCTCTCTCTCTCTCTTCTTTGTCTTCCTTATCTCTCTCTCTCCTCTTTGTCTTCCTTATCTCTCTCCTCTTTGTCTTCCTTATCTCTCTCTCTCCTCTTTGTCTTCCTTATCTCTCTCTCCTCTTTGTCTTCCTTATCTCTCTCTCTCCTCTTTGTCTTCCTTATCTCTCTCTCTCCTCTTTGTCTTCCTTATCTCTCTCTCTCCTTTTTGTCTTCCTTATCTCTCTCTCTCCTTTTTGTCTTCCTTATCTCTCTCTCTCCTCTTTGTCTTCCTTATCTCTCTCTCTCCTCTTTGTCTTCCTTATCTCTCTCTCCTCTTTGTCTTCCTTATCTCTCTCTCTCCTCTTTGTCTTCCTTATCTCTCTCTCTCCTCTTTGTCTTCCTTATCTCTCTCTCTCCTCTTTGTCTTCCTTATCTCTCTCTCTCCTCTTTGTCTTCCTTATCTCTCTCTCTCCTCTTTGTCTTCCTTATCTCTCTCTCTCCTCTTTGTCTTCCTTATCTCTCTCTCTCCTCTTTGTCTTCCTTATCTCTCTCTCTCCTCTTTGTCTTCCTTATCTCTCTCTCTCCTCTTTGTCTCCCTCATCTCTCTCTCCTCTTTGTCTCCCTCATCTCTCTCTCTCCTCTTTGTCTCCCTCATCTCTCTCTCTCTCCTCTTTGTCTCCCTCATCTCTCTCTCTCTCCTCTTTGTCTCCCTCATCTCTCTCTCTCTCCTCTTTGTCTCCCTCATCTCTCTCTCTCTCCTCTTTGTCTCCCTCATCTCTCTCTCTCTCCTCTTTGTCTCCCTCATCTCTCTCTCTCCTCTTTGTCTCCCTCATCTCTCTCTCTCTCCTCTTTGTCTCCGTCATCTCTCTCTCCTCTTTGTCTCCCTCATCTCTCTCTCCTCTTTGTCTCCCTCATCTCTCTCTCTCTCTCTTCTTTGTCTCCCTCATCTCTCTCTCTCTCTCTTCTTTGTCTCCCTCATCTCTCTCTCTCTCTCCTCTTTGTCTCCCTCATCTCTCTCTCTCTCCTCTTTGTCTCCCTCATCTCTCTCTCTCTCCTCTTTGTCTCCCTCATCTCTCTCTCTCCTCTTTGTCTTCCTTATCTCTCTCTCTCCTCTTTGTCTTCCTTATCTCTCTCTCCTCTTTGTCTTCCTTATCTCTCTCTCTCCTCTTTGTCTTCCTTATCTCTCTCTCTCCTCTTTGTCTTCCTTATCTCTCTCTCTCCTCTTTGTCTCCCTCATCTCTCTCTCCTCTTTGTCTCCCTCATCTCTCTCTCTCTCCTCTTTGTCTCCCTCATCTCTCTCTCTCTCCTCTTTGTCTCCCTCATCTCTCTCTCTCTCCTCTTTGTCTCCCTCATCTCTCTCTCTCTCCTCTTTGTCTCCCTCATCTCTCTCTCTCCTCTTTGTCTCCCTCATCTCTCTCTCTCCTCTTTGTCTCCCTCATCTCTCTCTCTCTCCTCTTTGTCTCCCTCATCTCTCTCTCTCTCCTCTTTGTCTCCGTCATCTCTCTCTCCTCTTTGTCTCCCTCATCTCTCTCTCTCTCTCCTCTTTGTCTCCCTCATCTCTCTCTCTCTCTCCTCTTTGTCTCCCTCATCTCTCTCTCTCTCTCCTCTTTGTCTCCCTCATCTCTCTCTCTCTCCTCTTTGTCTCCCTCATCTCTCTCTCTCTCCTCTTTGTCTCCCTCATCTCTCTCTCTCCTCTTTGTCTCCCTCATCTCTCTCTCTCTCTCCTCTTTGTCTCCCTCATCTCTCTCTCTCCTCTTTGTCTCCCTCATCTCTCTCTCTCTCTCCTCTTTGTCTCCCTCATCTCTCTCTCTCCTCTTTGTCTCCCTCATCTCTCTCTCTCCTCTTTGTCTCCCTCATCTCTCTCTCTCCTCTTTGTCTCCCTCATCTCTCTCTCTCTCCTCTTTGTCTCCCTCATCTCTCTCTCTCCTCTTTGTCTCCCTCATCTCTCTCTCTCCTCTTTGTCTCCCTCATCTCTCTCTCTCCTCTTTGTCTCCCTCATCTCTCTCTCTCCTTTTTGTCTCCCTCATCTCTCTCTCTCCTCTTTGTCTCCCTCATCTCTCTCTCCTCTTTGTCTCCCTCATCTCTCTCTCTCTCTCCTCTTTGTCTCCCTCATCTCTCTCTCTCTCTCCTCTTTGTCTCCCTCATCTCTCTCTCTCTCTCTCCTCTTTGTCTCCCTCATCTCTCTCTCTCTCTCCTCTTTGTCTCCCTCATCTCTCTCTCTCTCCTCTTTGTCTCCCTCATCTCTCTCTCTCCTCTTTGTCTCCCTCATCTCTCTCTCTCCTCTTTGTCTCCCTCATCTCTCTCTCTCTCTCTCTCCTCTTTGTCTCCCTCATCTCTCTCTCTCTCCTCTTTTTCTCCTTCATCTCTCTCTCTCCTCTTTGTCTCCTTCATCTCTCTCTCTCCTCTTTGTCTCCCTCATCTTTCTCTCCTCTTTGTCTCCCTCATCTCTCTCTCTCCTCTTTGTCTTCCTCATCTCTCTCTCTCTCCTCTTTGTCTTCCTCATCTCTCTCTCTCTCCTCTTTGTCTCCCTCATCTCTCTCTCTCTCCTCTTTGTCTCCCTCATCTCTCTCTCTCTCCTCTTTGTCTCCCTCATCTCTCTCTCTCCTCTTTGTCTCCCTCATCTCTCTCTCTCTCCTCTTTGTCTCCCTCATCTCTCTCTCTCTCCTCTTTGTCTCCCTCATCTCTCTCTCTCTCCTCTTTGTCTCCCTCATCTCTCTCTCTCTCCTCTTTGTCTCCCTTATCTCTCTCTCTCCTCTTTGTCTCCCTTATCTCTCTCTCTCCTCTTTGTCTCCCTCATCTCTCTCTCCTCTTTGTCTCCCTCATCTCTCTCTCTCCTCTTTGTCTTCCTCATCTCTCTCTCTCCTCTTTGTCTTCCTCATCTCTCTCTCTCCTCTTTGTCTTCCTCATCTCTCTCTCTCCTCTTTGTCTTCCTCATCTCTCTCTCCTCTTTGTCTTCCTCATCTCTCTCTCTCCTCTTTGTCTCCCTCATCTCTCTCTCTCCTCTTTGTCTCCCTCATCTCTCTCTCTCCTCTTTGTCTCCCTCATCTCTCTCTCCTCTTTGTCTCCCTCATCTCTCTCTCTCCTCTTTGTCTTCCTCATCTCTCTCTCTCTCCTCTTTGTCTTCCTCATCTCTCTCTCTCCTCTTTGTCTCCTTCATCTCTCTCTCTCCTCTTTGTCTCCTTCATCTCTCTTTTCCCCGTTTTTCTTTTCTCTCTGTCTTCTCCGTCTCATTTTTCTCTTACGCCATACCACGGGACTACTTCTCTTACGAAAATGAGAGCATTTCCGTCGCCTTTCCAACCTCTCTTCATGCTTTATCCTCTCTAAGCTTCCTTCCAATTGAGTTTTGAAACAGATCATTTCCTAACTAATCTGATGTTCGGTAATCGTGACCAATCAACTTTTATATCTCTTGCCAGACTATAAAATAAAAATGTCAATGGCTGTAGATTTAATGACGAACGAAAGGTACATTATTTTGTGTAGAGTGTGCGCCTTAATGTTCCTACGATTTTGCTTAGAGAAAATGGGAGATCGCCTTCCAAAAGAGTGTGAATTCATTGGCTGTTCCAAAAGATATTCCACAAACACACCCTACTCGTAGCAATGCAGACATTTTATTATGTATTAATGAGTCATCATTTAGTAAAGTAAAAGCCATTAGAGGATAAGAATGATTGTCAATTGGGTCATGGACAATGCTAATGATAAAATTAATGAATAAAAAAGGCTAGAATTTGTCAGTTTGAGAGGACGGCTGGATTAGCCTATATTAACATTGAACTTATGACCATGTTGTAGTTAGCAAGGAAGTAGTCCCGTGGTATTGTGTTCCACAGATAGAAGTAAAATATGTCCATCTTAATGGAGTACTGTTGCCATATTTTGGAAAGTGCCGCTCAGAGCAATTTCTATTGCCTTTACAAACAAAGAATTGATTTCGAAATCTAGTGAGAGACCCTCATTTTTACAGAAGTTAAGTTGCTAGTTTTTTGTCTAATCTATCTTTATTTTATGAAAGATGCTCGGCTAAATTTTAATCTATGGCCACTCTGTAAACTGTAAACCATTCACAACAAACCTTGTCTTGCTACAACCACTGTTTTCTCTTTTTCTCCATATGTTTAAAACCTATTTTAAACGATATAGGTAACGTTATTGAATAAACCCTTTCGTTGTTGTTATAAAGTAGTCTAGCTTTACCTTTGGTGTGGCCGTTTCATTACATACGACGAAGGTAGTTCCAAAAGCAAATCCTATTTCTTTTTAACTCAAAAAGTTGAAGAGCTACGAAGACGGGAGTGGTACCATTGAAACAAGCGACTTTTTTGTGCTCTAGAATTTACATAGTCATCATTCTCAGTGCACTTTTGCCAAGACTTCAATGATGCTTCTATGGTTCTAACGCACGTCCATGTCAGAGGTTGTTTTCTTGGAGTTTCACATCGCTAATATGTGCAACAGAAAAATGAAATTTCAGGTCATGAATGCATAAGTTTAGTCATCATAACAATGCAATTTGCAATCCTCTTTGATTCATTTGCGTGGAATAAAAAAATATGTATTACTTTGGACGTCCATTGCATAAATATATAGAAGTGCATCTCATTTCTAAAGCATAACAGACCAACAAAAATGAGGGTGATTGTTGCTAAGAGGTTAACGACACAGTCTGAAAACCTGGGTGTGCCGGGTTCGAATCCAGTACGTTCAACAGATATGATTTCATCAAAATCCACGCTTTGCCTTGTGCCCGAAGCTCCTGCAAAGGAGGTAAATAAAATAACAGCACAATGAAAACTATTTGAAACTGATACCTAAAAGTCTAACACTCATTTTATTTGAACCTTAAACTTAATAGGTAAATCATCTACCAAGAGAGCTTCATCCATGGATATTCCGACGTATCTAAAACATAATGCATCATTTTAATCTGCACGTTTAGTAATGAAAACTTAATTTTAATTTGAATTCTGACCGGACGAATCTCCCATAGAAGATGCGTCTTAAAAGGAAAGAATAAATTAAATTAAAAAAAAAAGAGAAAAACAAAATCCATATTTATATTATGCATAATTTAAAATTCATGATTTTCTGTTTGCGAGGAAGGTTGAGAGAGATAGGGGTGCAAATAACTAAAAAAAAATTACCACCCCCACCAAGAAAAAAATACACTATTTAAATTTCACTTTAAGTTGGATTTGCTAAAGTAGTCAACTAATTATTTTTCTTTCTTTACTTTGCAACTTATTTGCATCAAGAAATGTTCTAAATTTGCCACTCAGCTGAAAATCACTTAAATGCTTATTTTTTTCAAAATAAAATCACTTTTAGCCTCAAGACAAAACATTTGCATCAGTAAAACCACTTTTAGGGATTTTTTTTTTTTATTTAATTCGAAATTTGTTTTTCAATATGATTCATAGAAAATCATTATCTCATCTTACGAAAACAATTTTTTTTATGAACATTGGACATTTTTAAGAAGATTAAATCTCTTGAAAAATATTTCGTTTTTAATTATTAACAATTATTGTGCGATTTAAATTATCGTACAGTTTTTTAGTACTTATGCAGAATAAGAACCGTACTGAAATAATAGCAATATTATTTAAAAATTCTTTCTTTACATGAAGAAGGGGATGGCGTTTTGTAACTGTGCGTTACTTTCACTAAATAATTTAAGAATAGAAAAAGTAAAAATTGAATTTGATTTGAAAATCTTGTCTGAAAACAGCACGGTGATATTCTTATTAAGTACCCAGTTTTTAACTGGATTTATGAGATTAATTTTCTCTTTTAGTTAAAACATTCACATCAAGAACTCGTCTCGATAAAATGAAAACAAAGGACATTTCTATATCTCTCTTTCTATCTCTGCCCCCCCCAAATAACAAAACTTCCATAAACAAAGTTTGTG
The DNA here is from genome assembly GCF_053919585.1 of Euprymna scolopes. NCBI lineage: Eukaryota > Metazoa > Mollusca > Cephalopoda > Sepiida > Sepiolidae > Euprymna > Euprymna scolopes. Next base: position 174,264,711 of record NC_136484.1, on the reverse strand, counting down.
AATTTCTTTTTAAAATCTACGAGATAAACTATATGTTCTGCTTACTGCATAATTAATCTGAGGAAAGGATAATATGCTCTGATGAACTCATTACACGTGCCCCCTCGACATGCATATCTCCGACAAACCCGCTTAGCAGCAAAATCACACCCCTTCACTGTTGAAATCCCTAAATGCCAGAAAGCTTTCTACTCTAATAGCTTCTTCAATAGAAGAGGTAGACTTTGGAATTCCCTTCCTGCTACCCCGAGTACAAAAAGTACAAAATGTAACATAAACTAACATATTTTTAATCTCTTATAGGCATGTTCCTAATTAGTAGCTCCTTACATCCAAATGGCTATATGCCTTGTTTGAGGTGAACGCGAATAAAAGAAAGTAAAAAAAAAAAAAAATATATATCTATATGTTCATCAACTTCTTTCTGAGAGTTATGGCAAGCCTCTAAAAATTCTTCCCAAATTTGCTAAAATTTTATTTGTTCGATGATCTATGATCTTCTATAAGTGAGCATTGTAATAGTCACTAACTTATTGCCAAAAGCTCAATATAACTCTGTGTCAACAGCTTTACTCCTTACCTCAATGTGTAAATTGTATCTTGAAAGTATAGCTTTATAAAATATATATGAACTCAGTGTTCTATCTATAAGGAGAGTCAATATTTCGCTTTTTAGATAACTTTTTCATTCAATTTGTGTATTCTAATCCATTTTAGATATTATACCAAGTTTCAACTCTATAGTAAAAAAATTAGATACTTAATGGATTAAAACCCCTTTTAATTATATACATTTTCAATGATGAAAATCTTGTAATGGATTTGATGAAAATTTGAATAAGGTTACTAGACATGAGATCTAATGATTATATCTTATTTTTACTTTTATTTTTATCCTAAACAGGATATACTGCCACTTGAAACGTAAGGGAATACTAGTTGAGATCCTGTTTAACAGAAGACTGTGGAAAGATTGGAGACAACGTTTGTTCACATTACATTTAAACTTCAACAAGTTAGTACAGTCATGGGAGTAGGAAACGGGGAGGGAATTCTAAAGTCTATCAGCTCGAGGGCAGAAACTATTAGAATAGAAGGCTTTCCGGTAATTAGGGACCTCAGCAGTGAAGGGGTGAGATTTTGCTGCTTGTCGAGTTAGTTGGGATTTTGTGCATCGAGGGGTGACAATTGCGATGATTCTTGATTGTTGATGTTTATCTTCGTAAGCGGATATAAGAATGTCACAAAATGCTAGAATAAATACAGCAAACGCAGTAGTAGAAATTAAATATTAATCATGATGAAACAAATTGTTGTATGCGAAAACAAGCTTCTCAGAGAAAATTGACTTTTTTTTTGTTCAAATCAATATCTATTTTTCCTACTGTTTGGGCATATGTGCATCGTCATGGAAATAACATGATTATTTATTTAAATTGTCTGATGGGCAGCGGCTGCTCTTTTGTAAGGTTTAATCATGACACTAACTCGATCTACTTCACAGGTTAGATGAACAAAGAGATGAAGACAAACTTCCGGTTGTATGGTTTACACGTTTCTCTGTGAAATGGTAGTAGAGACAGACCTATATGAAATTTCAACAAATACGTTTATTCATACAAGATTCTGTGTGCGTATATATATATATATATATATATATATATATATATATATATATATATATATATATATATTATATATATATACTAGCATGGGTGTCCGGCGTTGCCCGGGTGTTTAGAGGTGTTTGCTGAGCAAAAAAAAAAAACAACCCCAAAACGGTCAATTTTTTCAACTCCGACCCCTATTATGACCCCTAAACATTTATTGTTTTGGGTTCAAATCAAGTTATTAAGTTAGATCCATGTCCAAGGAACCTATATCTAAAATTTCAAGTGTTTAGACCCAAAATTGTCGGAGGAGTTTGGTAGAGTTCTCAAAGGTGAAATTGTTGAACTTTGACCCCTTAACAGCCAAATTTCTGGCCGAAACTCGATCGCATAGATTTTCCCAAATCTCAGTACCCTGTATATCAAATTTCGAGTCAGTAGACTAAAAATTGACAGTTATTGCGTAGGGAAATGTATACAAACAGACTGACAGACACGTTCACTTATATATATATATATATATATATATATATAAATATATATATATTAGCCATTTGAATTATTAGAAAAATTGTATTGCATATTATATTGTATAAATTATTAAATAAAAATAATTAACTAATTTCTGTTTTATCAGTATATACCCACCCCGCCCCGATATGAATCCTTGTTCCTGTTATAACACAATCATTTAATAAAATAATTTAGAGATGAACAAACAGTCGAACACAAACCAAGGAAATAACATCCGTGTCATATTGTAAATCGTGTCCGATGTGATTTCAGTTTTAAAAACTGACCTTAATTCTATAACTTGGTTGCTTGCTTGGCTTGTTGGTGAACAGATATGAACTTTAAATAATTTTTTTTACACTAATTCGTTTTAAAAAAGGCACATTATCACTTGGCCGTAAGTGACTACTATTGTGACCGGTGCTACAAATGCTCTATTTAGGGATTTGAGCAACAAGATGTCTTCATATTACATTTAAATTTCTGCGTGTCAGTATAGTCAAGGAAGCAAGAGACTGGAGGGAAATTTTAAAGTCTAGCAGTTTGAGGAAAAAAAAACTATTAGAGTAGAAAACTTTTCAGCATCTGGGAACCTCTACACTGAAGGGGTAGAATTTTTATAGAGTTGTAAAATTACAAACATGTTTACATGCAAGTACGTCCAAGGATGGAATACTGCTGCCATATCTGGGCAGGAGCTGCTAAAAACAGCCTATCCTGCCTTGACAGAGTACAAAATAGACTTCGTAGCTTAGTGGGGGATACCCTTTTCTCTACCCTGCAACCTCTCTCCCACAGAAGAGACGTTGCGAGCCTGTCTTTGTTTTATTATTTCCATGGCAGGTGCACGCCTGTGGAACTCTGTTCCGTCTACCTGCTTCCCACCTGATTACAACTTGGATGTGTTCAAGTCCAACGTTAACAAATTCCTAATGAACTGCCCCCTTCAGTAAACACTTCATCAAATCTCCACACTAACGTAATGTACTTGCAATAACCCTTATCCCTGAGTGGCTTCCGGGCCTTCATAAGTGCTGACCACTGTGTAAAAAAAAATGCAGATATTCATGACCCACACATTGTATGCAGACAGTTGCAAGGAAAGAATTCAACTCCCTCTTTATTTTTTCAAAAGTCCTCTCACACTCCAATGTGTTTAACAAGACTGCTGTGTCGAACATGTAGTACTCAGTCCCTGTTCAACACACCTGTCTAACATGTCTATTTTTGTCCTGTCTCTAATGTGATCATCAGTCTGTGCACAAGTTCTTTTTCCTTCTTCCTTCCCGTGACGTCACCTCGCACACAGCTCGGTCATTTGGCATATGCACATCTGCGCTCTGTTACAGAGTTAGTCAAGGGTACTTACACAGAGGAGGCACAAGTATCACTAATTCTTCAGTACTTATAAAACAGATACAAGGATGCAACATTAGAACGATGGGATAGTGAGACTAGTGGAAGAAAGTTGAAGAGCTACGAAGACGGGAGTAGTACCATTGAAACAAGCGATTTTTTTGTGCTCTAGAATTTACATAGTCATCATCATTCTTAGTGCACTTTTGAACCGAGTGAGACTAGTGGTAGATGTACCAGCCCAAATTTTGCAACAATATTTATGGGGAAATGGTGGCTTTGTAGAGATATAGGATACTTTCATGTGTGAGTCTTTTACTAGCACAGCAGCTTTGACTATTTCTTTATTGTATTTTTGATCCATTCATAAAAATAAACACATTTATTCCTACAAAACCTACTAATAAATAATAAAAGGGGCTAAAAATATAATGTAAAAATATAATGTAAAAATATAATGTAAAAATATAATGTAAAAATATAATGTAAAAATAGAGGAGGAAAACCTAAATGTTCAATCATTTCTAGCTGGTTGATTCATGAAAAATCTAGCATAAATACTGGCCATTTAAATTAAAAAAATATATATATTTTCAAGATATTTCGATTCTTATTAGTATATTTATATATTTTCCAGTGTCACTCTGTAAACACAAGCTCCTTGGCCTATTGGCTAAGAGCAAAGCGTAGTATCTGTTCTGATACTATGCTTCAACTTTTCTGTTCTTGGTCAGTGGAGGAGAGATCTTTCTTGACTGAGATGATTTTCATTTTTGTTCCTATCTAGAGTGCCCCTTTTTGGGGAGCTGGATTTTCTCCACATTCCAAACCGACCTTGACTCTAACTCCTCCCTCGTGGGGATTCAAGTAAATAGGAACACAATCATTTAATAAAAGAATTGAGAGATAGACAAACAGGGCCAAACGAAGACGAGGGGAAATAACATTTTGGTCATTTTGTAAATCGTGTCTGCTGGCCTTCCATCTTTAAAAAGCTGATCATAATTCTGTAATTTGGTTTCATGCTTGGCTTCTTGGAGAACAAACAAAGGACGGTATCGCAGGTGGTGCCCGTGGGTGTTGGGGTGTAGATAATTGCTGGAATCTCTTATAGATATCTTTGACAAATGTCTATTAGTTATAGACAAAAGAGAGGGAAACATTGTATGGAGGAATATTGTTGATAAAACAAAAAAAGGAAGAAAATTGAGAGAAACGAAATAAGGTAAAAGGAAAGAATGGGGGAGAAAAAGAAATAAATCATTTAAATATTAGAAAAAAGGGAGACTAACAAAAATAGAAGAAATAAATAATGAGTTCATAATGAAATTAAATCACCAAACAGAACTGATTTACACCACGTTAATATACTTTTACTCGGTTTAAGCTATACACACACACATATATATATATATATATATATATATATATAATTATTTCCACAGCCCAAAGAAATAATTATATATACTCTCACATTATGAAAATTATATATGTGTGTATATATATATATATACACACACATATATATACACACGCATACACACACATATATATATATGCACACATACACACACACTTATATACATGTGTGTATATATATATATATATATATATATATATATATATATATATATATATATGGTGATTGTTACTTCTTGACAGAAGACCATCTTTCCCTTGCTTTATTGTTGATTATATGTACTTTTACTCGGATTAAGCTATATATATATATATATATATATATATATATATATATATATATATATATATATATATATATATATATATAAAGTAATTATTTCCACAGGCTAAAGAAATAATTGTATATAATCTCACATTATGAAAATTATATATATATATATATATATATATATATATATATATATATAATTATTTTTTAGGGGTATAAAATTTATTATAGCTGTTAAAAAAGGAAGACTGAGTTTTTTGTGTCCATGGTAAAAAGGACGGAAGGAAAACATTTACTGGAGGTTGAAAAAAATAATTAAGGGGGTAAAGTTAGCCGACCGGGTTTCTCCCACACTTTTAAAAACCGAATCGAGGGTTCTTCTTTTTTTCATTTATTTATTTATTGTATAGAGAAACGTATTCAAACGGAGGAACGACTAAAATAAAATCATACTGTCGGGAAGAAAACAAAAATGGGGGAACAATTAGACTTATTTTACTCGTTCCCACATTTTTTTTCCTATAGTTTGATTTTATTTTAGTCGTTCGCCCCTATACAAAAAAAAACTCCATTCGATTTTGGAAAATGAGGGCTAAACCTGGTCGGCTGACTCTACCCCCTTATTTATTTATTTATTTTTTTCTCAGCCTCCATTAAAAATGTTCCCTCCGTCCTTCTTTTAACCATAAATACAATAACTCAGTCCTCCTTTTCTAAAAGCTATTATATATATATATATATATATATATATACTAGCAAAAGTACCCGTCGTCGACTGGGTTCAAAAACAGCCTACAGAAAATGGACTCTGATTTATGAAAGTATGATAGGTTATGAAAAGGAAGGGTCGTAAAGAGCTTCGAATTTTGGGGTATCAAAACCAAAGCAAAATATGATGAAAGTACAAATAAAATAGATAAACCCCATATTTATTATACCATACCTGTTCACACCAAAACACTTATCACAATATTCTGTGGATCTATATTAAAAACCCTTGTTAAACTTTGTGTCATATTTCCATTCTATGGAGGTCAGGCGCGAACGAACACCCCATAATTTTATCATACCATATTTCTTCAAACTGAAACATAATTATCAAAGCATACTTACACAGATAAATATAAAAAGTCTTTATTAAAGTTTGTGCGTATTTACATTCTATGCAGGCCAGGCACGAACGCAGACCCTACAATTTTATTATACCATCCCTATTTAAATTGAAACATATTTGTCAAAGTATTCTTATGTACATCTATATCAAAAACACTTGTAAACGTTTTTTTTCAATTTTCAATTTTTTTATTTCCATACTTTGTGGACCAGGCGCGAATGCAGACCCTACAATTTTAATGAACCCCCGTTCTGCCAGATCAAACATACCCATTCTTGTGTCTCGATACACCTATCAATATATGTAATCAGTTTTTTAAAATAGTCAACCATATAGGAGCCTATTCGTGACCAGACAGACAGACACACACACACACACACACATTCAGCTTTATATTATAGATATATAAGATATATATATATATATAGATAGATAGATAATTTTCTAGATACGGCATGATCACGTTGACACACTGGTTCTCGCCAGATCATCGAAGTTAAGCAACGTTGAGCCTGGCTAGTACCAGATGAGTGACCATTTGGGAATTCTAGGCACTGTATGTACTCTCCGCTTATCTCGGCATTGTTTCCAGTCGTCCTGTACCTCAACTTGCCACTGGTATGCAACAATGTTGACTCTGGAGAGGCGTGGTTGGATATTGCGCAACTCGTGCCACACAAATTTCATGCGCAGGCACCCTCACAGTGGGCATCCATAGTCTGTTATGACTGAAGGAAGCCACATCTTTGCTCTTATTTCAATATTCATGTAAATTCATTAAAGGTTTTAATTCTAAAGACATGTTTAAAGTCAAGATATAATGGCTAAATCTCACGTCTAAAATCATTATCCAAATTTTTATCTAAATGCATTATATGATGTTAATTTCAGAAAATGTCTGAAATTTAAAGCTTAACAAATCTTAAAATAAAAAATGAAATTCATGGAATATTGCTTTATTTGGTGTTAGTGATAAAATTTAATGCAGATCTGAAGTATTTGAATTTTCAAATCGGATATTCTGCCCATATGTAAAATAATCCAAATAAACTCCAATTCATTGAATATTAATTGATTTTTTTTATGCCTATTAAGATTTGGTAAAAGTGTTTCAAAATTCGTAATAATTTAATTAGTTTAAAAGTGAATGATCCACATACAAATGCATAAACATACACACATAACTTAGTAGAGAGATGGAGAATTACATGTTCATTAATGCTCTCATTCACAAATTTTTCCAAACTTCATAGTCTAACCTTTTAAGGATAAAAAAAAAAATTAACACCTTTACCGTGGTCCGCATAAAAAATGAAGATCACGCCTCTACGCTGATAAAATTAAAAACATCTACCCTTCCCCCATGTATAAACAAATTTCAGTTTAAAAATTGCATGCAAATTTAAAATATTTTTATCATCTGATTTCTATACCCTACTGTTGGAATACCACAGAAATCCTCCCTGTCTTTGCCATTTTGCATAAAATTAAGTTAAATATAACCTACATTTGAACTCCCTGTGCCTGCCAGTATTGTTTACACATTCATAATAATCAGTTAGTTTATTAGTAAATCCTTCACATATTTATATGCAAACATATGAACCTAGCTAACTTTTTATATATTTAAAGCTTATCAATGTCATAAAATACAATGGAATTGCAATTTATCATTTTCAAAGTGAGACTTGAGAGTCCACTTGTGGATTTACAGTTGGAAATGGTTCCTTAATTCCATTCCTACAGTACATTAAAATTTAAATGCTGAATTTAAGGTTTTTGGTGTATATACAATTATATAAATTCTGTATATATATTTATATACTCATACCTATGTTTCTGAATTTTTCAGATGAGAACCCATGATGTAATAAATAAAATGTAAAATGAAACATTAGTTCTAAGTGACACTATTCAGGAGCTTAAAGGTTCAATCTTCAGTGTGGGTAATACTAAGAATTGAATTGTAAATTATTTAGGATGTCTACCCAGTCATGGCTGACAGAACATGCCTGCTCCCCTGTGCATTAAATGATTCGATTCCAAATTATGTGCAGATTCCAGGGTTCAACAAGATACATCTAAAGAAGGTCAGATGTTACAGTGAATAACCGTCAAGATGAGAATAGTAGTTATGATACAAAATACATATACCTAACTTTATATATACAAAGATTAATATCAATGTCGTAAAATATAATAAAATTACAAAATCTCAATTATATAAAAGGAACTTTTTGTCTGTGTGTTAGTTCGTTCCCTATTGACTCAAAAACGGCTGGGCCGATTTTTGACCAAAGTTTACACCTTACATAGCCTAACACCACAAGTGTATTTGAGTGTCCTCATCTTGGTTGTTATCGTCACAACGTTTCGGCCATTTTGCCCTCCGGCCTTCATCAGGTGTTTTGTATCGAACTGGGGAACACCTGATAAAGGCCGGAGGGCAAAACGGCCGAAACGTTGTGACGATAACAACCAAGATGAGGAATTCCGTCTGACAATCTCAATCAATGAAAACACCTCATCTCAAAAATACAGACAATTACTGTATTTCAGTAGTTTTATTACAATACAAACCTAAATGCCCGACATATAAAATCAACAGTAGGCTCTTTTATATGGCAGGGACGCGTTCGAAATGTTTCTGTTTAAAGCACAATTGCACCATGATACTCGACGTTTTCATTTTAAACTTAAATTCAAGCCATTATAAATATAAAAACATAATTTTATAAAATCAACAATAGGTTTTCTACAGTGCAATGTATTGTGAACTGTCAGTGCAACTAGGCATGTGAAGCTTCCTCTTGGTGCACTGCGATGGGTCTCCGACCAGAGAAGGCAATCAATTGATTTGATTAAATAAGAGACAATTTCACCGATTTCGATGACAATAAAAATATTGAAGTGTGACACATTTGTTGATTATCATTCAATCTTAGAAAACGTCGGGTCTCCCTGCTAGTATGAATTTAAAAATGCCAGACTTAAGAGTCCAGTTTTGGACTTGAAGGTTCCATACAGATTCTGGAAAAGGTTGTTTAATTCCATTCAATATATTTCATGCTGAATTTAAGGTTTTCGATTTATTCAATCTGATACAAAATATGGAAAATAAATTCAAACAAATATCCGAGTAAAATATATTTGCATTTAATTTCAGAATAAATGATTTTCCTACGTTTTTTTTTTCTTTTCATTTTCTCCTGATAATAAGGGTTTAAATATAATTCTAAAATGTTTTTTTTTTTTTTTTTGTTATTCTTCCATAAATATTTTGGATAAACATCTGTCCTTCTCCCAAACACATTTCCTCAAATTTTGCATTTAAATCTGTAAAATTAAAATCAATGAATATTAATGCTATCCATAAATTTCAAATTTTATTCATTGTATTCTGGATTGTTAAAAATTTGATATAGAATTTAAAAAGAAAAATAGCAGTTAAAGAGTTTAAGAAATGATTTACTTGTCAGAGCGTTCAAGTTAAAATTAATTGTTAGTTTGGTTGGCATAAAAATGTTTTCTCTATTTCTTGTTTTCGTTTTAAATTTGCTCATGCATTTCTGCAAGAGTAATGTCCCTTAGTTTGTTATACTTCACTTTATGATAGCATTTTCTTTGTTGAAGATTCAGAGTTAATAGATGTATCTTATTTTAAATGTCCAAGCATACCTATTTGAGGCTTTGGTTGTTAGTTTTTCAGTCAAATTCTACTCCAGTTTGTATTAACATTGGTCATGCTCAGGTTTGAAGTAATATCTTTGTTAGTCTGTCCTGCTTAAGTTGGAAGTAACATTTCCGTTGGTCCGTCATGCTTAAGTTTGAAATGGCATTTCCATTACTAAATGCTATACATTAAATGGACGTAGATGTATCTAAGTATATGTATAATGAACTTTGTTTATCAGTTGGTCTGTCACACTTAAATTTAAAATAGTAATTTCGTTTGTCTGTCACGTGTTTAAGAGGCATCCGTGCATCTTTATAATTGTTTTTTGTATTCATTTCACATTAAATGATAGAGAAACGAACAATAGAATCTAAGGCATTTTTATTTCTTTCTCACAATTATCGATTTGTATATTTCTTTATTATTTATTTAGAAATAAATGGTAGAATCAATGTGTATCTTATTTTATTTTAATTGATCGCTTTTCTCTCCCTCCCTCCTTTCTCCTCCTCCCTCCTTTCTCCTCCTCCCTCCTTTCTCCTCCTCCTTCCTTTCTCCTCCTCCTTCCTTTCTCCTCCTCCTTCCTTTCTCCTCCTCCTTCCTTTCTCCTCCTCCTTCCTTTCTTTCCGTTTCTTTCTCTCTTTCCGTTTCTTTCTCTCTTTCCGTTCCTTTCTCTCTTTCCGTTCCTTTCTCTCTTTCCGTTCCTTTCTCTCTTTCCGTTCCTTTCTCTCTTTCCGTTCCTTTCTCTCTTTCCGTTTCTTTCTCTCTTTCCGTTTCTTTCTCTCTTTCCGTTTCTTTCTCTCTTTCCGTTCCTTTCTCTCTTTCCGTTCCTTTCTCTCTTTCCGTTCCTTTCTCTCTTTCCGTTCATTTCTCTCTTTCCGTTCATTTCTCTCTTTCCGTTCATTTCTCTCTTTCCGTTCATTTCTCTCTTTCCGTTCATTTCTCTCTTTTTGTTTCTTCCCTCCTTTTCTTTTTCTTTTTCTTTTTGCATTTTGTCTTTCTCAAACAACAAATATTTCAAACCCGGAAGTCGGCATAAATATGATTTCTCTTTTACTAAATGCATATATCCATCTTTTTCATTCTAATGAAAACAACAGACAAAGAAATGAACTCGTTAAGTATCCATTTTATGATGATTATTTCATCTTCCCGGGGATCTGGGTCAAGTCACTAGTATAAACTGTTCGGGCATTAAATTCGAAAAACATAAAAAAAAAGAGAGAAATGGACTACAAACGTGTTTATCAAAAATGAGGGTCGATTTTTGCATGTTCTTTAGAACCGAGGATTTTAAACCTTTTTTTGTGATCGTTTCCTCCTACTTATAGTGAATGGTGTGTGACTATCATAGCCACTTATTGCTGCACCCCTCAATGCATTCCCCACAGAGAAGCGCCATGACACTAAGTGGTTCATACTGTGGCTGAGTATACACTTCAAACTCTTTTCGCAGATATTCTATTTTATTGTAAACCACGTTCCATGTGTAAGATTCTATGATTTGGAAAATTAGAGGTTAACTGTCTACTTTTCTTTACTTTATCTTGTATTTATGTGTCGTAAAATGATGGCTTATCTCTTATATAAAGGGCATACATGTTTATGTGTGCCAAGCTAAAAGTCTAAATGTACAAAACAAACACCTGCAATGTTGGTATTATTTTGATCAGTGTTGCCCCGGATAAATATCTAAAATTTAGAAAAAAATGCATTATTTGACCCTAAACTGGCGCAGATTTCGTCAGAGGGCTGTTTGTGTTTCAGCCATTTGATGTACTAATTATAAGGAAGTAACTATGGTATGTTTTCAATGAGTTATTTCCCTTGCATAGACTCATTTCTCGAGTAATCGATAAAATTGGCTGTGTGTCTATAGATAGATGAATGGGCTAGGAAAAAAAAAGAAATAGAAAAGGAGAAGGAGGGTAAAACCGAGGAAGAGAGAAAGAAGTTTTAAACGAAATGTGTTACAGGTTGCACTGTGCAACGCCGGGTAGCTCTGCTAGTAAATAATAATAGCCTAATGTTAAAAAAAAAAGTTTCTCTACATAAAGTAAGTTGCTGTATATTTTGTGCACATGATTCACTCCTATACAAATTAATTGATCTTAATTAACATTTTCATACACAGCTGCTAGGACTCAGTGTGTGTAATATGTTTTATATTGAGTTTAATTTTATTTTAAGCGACAAGGTGGAAGCCCTTATTGAGAATTCAGATTCCTGCAAATTTTCTGAAATTTTAACAATAGCTATTAAGCATTAATTAATAAATATTCCCCAAATTTCAGTTTCTATAGAATATTTAAATGATTTCAGGGATTATAATATGGACACAAACTATCATTTGATAATTCAATTTTACAAGTTTGTAACTGAATTGGAGTGGTAGTCAGAGAAAGGGACATCAAAAAATCATTTGACTAAAGAACTACTCCCAGGCTCCCGATGTTACCCGGTCGTAAGACATGTTTAAATATGATATTTTAATTCATGCAATTTCTGTATTTATTATTATAGAGACAATTTTCTATCGATTATTATATTGAACCTAATATATAGTAGTGAGATCCAAACTAATATATATATATATATATATATATATATATATATATAGTTAACATAGGTGTCATCAGCTAGTATCGATACAAAAACATATAGTCCTATATCCCCATACTCATATATAATTCACCTGTTATCTCTTTTTTGAAAAATGGCATCACTGGATCGTTCAAGACAAGATTCAAGCATGCAAGGTCATCTGGGCGGTCCACTGGGTTTTATAATTATGATTAAAATAAAGATGTGCTAAAGAAGTTTATTTAATTCTTCTACTTTCTTATTCATGCTCCCAGACAACGTCAGGTAGTCCTTCCAGTTAAATATAATCACTGGTGTTCAATTAAAATATTATTTTGAAGTTTGAACACACACACACAAATAATTATTAAAAATAAATAAATAAACGTTCCTTTTCTTGGAAGGGTTTGTTTTGAACTGCATGCATAATTTCTGTTAACAATGGCGAAACAAGAGAGACCTTGCACAATTTGACAAATAAACAGAATCTGTTTTCTATTTAATGATTTCCGTTTCCATGTGGGGATGAGGAGGGGGCATTGCACATGGATTGCTCACATCTTTACGATTCAACTTTAATTTGTCCTTTGCTGGCATCAATAATTTCATTAAATTACTTGACCCCTGAAAGTGCATGGGATTGAATACATTCAAGGGGAAAAAATTTTCAACCCACATAAAGGATTAGTCACGAGCCAATGCTCTACTAATTTGTGCACTCAGTTTGAGATTTTTACTTGAACCAAAATCTAAAATAATCCAAGGCATTTTCTTTTAATGCTATCCCTTGCTCCTTTCTGGATTATCCCCCGCAAAGTTTATTCTTCAGTGTATATAGAAATAAAATGTTGAAAAGCGTTAACTATATTTCTTTGGTTTTATGAGGAGAGAAATGTCTTTAAATTTTCTTTATATCCATCTCTTTCATCTCTCTCTCTCTCTCTCTCTCTCCTCCGCCTCAGCTTTCCTTTCTCTCCTCAGCTGTCCTTTCTCCTCAGCTGCCCTCTCTCTCCTCAGCTGTCCTCTCTCTCCTTCCCCTCAGTCTCCCCCTCTCCTCCCCCTAAGCCGTCCTCCCTCTCATCCTCCTCCTTCTTCTCCTCCTCCTTAGCTTTCGTCTCTCGTCTCATCTCTTCTTTCCTCTTCCCACCATTTCCCTTAACCTCTTTTTTCCCGTTTTTCCTAACTCAAAAAGAATTTTTATTAAAGATCCTTGATCTTACCATCAATGAGATTTGACAATTCTGTAATCTTCATGGTGTTTTTTTTTTTTAGATCATCAGAATGTTGTATTAACCACATTTAATTGTGATCTCAACAAAGCTAAATATAATATTTATATTCATAAAAATATCAGGTAAAATCTATACGTGTGATTCTCACATATATATCACTTGAATCAATTCAACATGTTGAATTATTTGGAAAACTATTAATCGAATATCTATCAAAGTCAAAAAGATAGGAAAACTAAAATCTCGTATGTACTATTTTTTTTTCTTCTCCATTTATACGAAAATGCAATAAATGTTTGACGATATTAAGAACTTGAAACAAACAATTTTTCCCAGAACAACTGAACTTGCATTTAATGTGCATTAAAGACGTTCTGCAAAAGAAAGTCATGAAATCAAAACTAAGAATATATTTTTCTTATTTTCTCGATTTATCAATGAAGGTTGAAAAACTGAAAAATATTCAACAATTTAGAAAAGAAAAAAAATTTCCAAAATCTTTCATAAGTCTATGTAATAATTTGTGTTTAGGTAGGAAACTGACACGTGAAGAAAATTTCCGCAAGGATCCCTTGAGTAATGGAAAAAAGTATTAATTAAAAATTTAGTTTCAAGTTATATTGTTCTGGAGATTGACGGATCAATGCAGGCGATATCAAAAATATAATTGCGGATTACTTTAAACTCGGTTGGGCCAAGATCAAAGTGTAGTATCTGTTCTTCAGATGCGGCACTTCCATTTCTTGTTCTCTTTCAGTGGAGGAGAAATCCTTCACGACTGAAACAATTTTTATTTATGTACCTTTTCTCCACGTTAAAAAACGACCCTGGTGTCTAACTCTGTCCCGTGGGGAGGCATTGTAAATAGATACTTTAAACCCGGTCATGGTTGACTGACCGAGAACATGTATTGAATAAAAGTTTTGTTAGAAATTCTGTATAAATTTCCGAGTTTGACAGAAAAAATTTGGGTTTGAAGAGATTCGCCTGAAGATTTCATCGGCCGACCGGAAGTTACATCAGCCGATGTGAGAATAGTAGTCCAAATAATGCAAATTATCAATTCTCATCTAAAGAAAACAAAGAAAATTACATTTATCTGTTATTTATATGCGATTATGCTGCTGTTCTGCTTTTTTTTTTTTTTTTTTTTTTTTTAAATGCAGTCCTGGAATTATAATGAAAATGCACAAATATTAGAAACGATAAAACGATATATTCATATCAGCCAGTGAGAAGCAAACATGTGTTGATAGATTTTCTGTCCGCTTCCCGTGCAACTTTGTTGTGTAAATTTTGATCACATTTTTATTAGTGCCAAGACTTTCAAACTGATTGGCTGAAATCTCTTCCGAGTCAACCTCTTAGGATCAATGATTGGCAGATAGTTTTTTTTTTTTTTTTTTTTGTTACTTAAATTTCTATAATGTTCATCAACAGAGTTAAAAAAAAAAAGTAAAATAAAAACATGCAAAGACAAGAACGCCAATTAAGATATGTCCATGCAAATAAATGAACGCTTATCCTTATGGGATGAAGTAAAAGTTATAAGAGGAACGGTGGAAAATAAAGACGACCCAAAAAAGCAATGCATATGCTGGGTGACAATCAACTACAGGGTGAGCCCCCCCCCCCCAAAAAAAACGGGGCCTTAACTCTAATTAGGTCCCGTTTCTTAGTGTTTTGTCCGAATGAAATGAAACTTTACTCATAACTAGTTTATTATATTCAAAACACCACATCAAAACATTAGGGTCTTTGGCCTTTTATCTCCGTTCTACAGCATATGTTCTAGATGGCCTCCATTTAGCTTTTGTTTCTTTTTTGGGTCACCCTGTATTAAACAAACTTGGTATAAAATTTAATACAAAATGGGAACCATTTTATATATATATATATATAATATTCATTTCCCACACAGCAGCAGCCGTATAGCGTAATGGTGAGAAGCCTTGACTGTCATTTGGACGGTCGGGTTTTGATCCTGGCTTGAGGCAGCCTATCTAGCCTACTGATGAGCTGCGAAACAGTACTGTATGTGGATGACTATATATATATATATATATATATATATATATATATATATATATATATATATATATATATAGTTGTTTTGGTAAAATGTTTTTTCAATTATATTTCACTCTTGGAATATACCAACCCTTTTTGCTTAGAAGCTCAATGTATGTTAAATAGAACAATAGAGCATATATAAAAGATGGCTCCCGGAACAAATTAACGAAGTTGAGTCTTCTATGAATATTTTTCCTCTCGCAGCATTATATTGTTATGCAGTTTTTCTATATAAGCAAAGAGTTTCTAATTATTTTGAAGAGTGTATGCACTGAAAAGAGATATTGACAGAATAACAACCTTTTATTTCTGCATAACGGCACGGATCTATACAAAAAAAATGTACTGAGATTTTACGTGCTTCCCTGACTGTACTAAACTGCAAAAGTTTAAATGCTATGTGAACGGACATCTTGCTGTTCAGCTCTGTCCTCTGTTAGACGTGACCCAAAATAGTAGTGCCTTATATCCATGTTTCAATATGCTTTGTTTAGGGGGGGGTGAGTAAAAGCAAAAAAAGGAGGGGTCATAAATCCATCTTGATACTTACTTCATCCCTTCCAGATTTCAATAGATTATTTATTATAATATCTTCAGAGTTTTAGAATATTTTGTCACGCATGTATTTTTATATACAGGATGGAACGATAAATTTGTCGCTCCAAAGAAAACACCACTACAGCTTTTAAAACTTTTATTGAAAAAATCAATTCAGGTAACTTGATTATGTAGTAGAGCTGACATCTATTCAATGTAGCTGCCTTCGGCCTCAATCACCGCCTCGATATAGATCAGGAATGGGGACCATACCTTTACCCCACTCGCTGACAGGAACTGAGTAAATACTTTGCAGATGATGGCGATCAGGCTGGCTTTGGTTTTGTGGGAGGTCATGTTGGTGATATTCTTTACAAATGACCAAACAAAGTAGTCCGACGGGTTCAGATCGAAGGGTGAGGGGAGCAGTGAGAGAAGGGTACAGCTATAACCCTCTTGAAGTCAAATCTGGTTCTCTGTAGAAGTGTGAGCCAGTGCCGAGTTGTGCTGCCACACTCATGGTTTGCCAACGAACACATGATTGCATCAGGGGTCATCACACTCTTCAGCACATCCAGGTACACTTTGGTGTTGATTCTAAAGCCGACTTTGAAGATGTGAGGTGGCATGATGTGGCCCTCACTTGAAACCACACCAAAGACTATAGCTGTGGCCGGAAACTTCGTTCAGCTGTGCCCTTAAGTGTTGAACCATCCGGATTTGCATTTTGAGGGTGCTGGCAATGATCCTGTCATAATTTGGATCGGTAGAGAGCCCGAGTTGTACAGCAGCACATCTCGCTTATTGAACATTGTGTCACTTTCAGACATGATAGAAGACTTTTATCGCTCTTTGGATTTGAACACAACTGGGCAACTAGTAGATGGTCTGCAACAAAAAGAAAACTGGTTTTCATCAAACAGAAATGAAATCAAGTCTTTTTGTATAGCGACAATTGTATCGTTCGACCCTGTGCATGCTATTATTATTGCTAAAAATTTAATATCTTTATCTCAAACTTTGGAAATAGATCAGACCTTTAAAGGACATCCGATATTTTAGTTTAACATTGATAAGACTTGAGGTATTATGTTTGGAATTATCGTGGTTATTTCACCTGTCACTAATATTTTTAGAAACAAAACAATGTTGTTGACCGGAAGTTTACTTTTCATTTTTTTTCTGATTCCTTTTCAATTAAACACTTCATTTCAATCTCAAATCAATACGCAGTGAAGAGAGATTAGCTTAGTCGATATATAAGGTTGGTGTAACAATAATGTCGTTTCAAAAACAGTTACAGAAAATGGACTCTGATTTATGAAAGTATGATAGGTTATGAAAAGGAAGGGTTGTAAAGAGATAGCTTCGAATTTTGGGGGTATCAAAACCAAAGCAAAATATGGTGAAAGTAAAAATAAAATAGATAAACCCCATAATTTATTATACCATACCTGTTCACACTAAAACACTTATCACAATATTATATGGATCTATATTAAAAAACTTATTTCCATTCTATGGAGATCAGGCGCGAACGAACACCCCATAATTTTATTATACAATATTTCTTCAAACTGAAACATAATTATCAAAGTATACTTACGCGGATAAATATGAAAAGTCTTTATTAAAGTTTGTGCGTATTTCCATTCTATGGAGGCCAGGTTCGAACGCAGACCCTACAATTTTATTATACCATCCCTATTTAAGTTAAAACATACTTATCAAAGATTTCTGATGTACATCTATATCAAAAACACTTGTAAACGTTTTTTTTCAATTTTTCAATTTTTTATTTCCATACTTTGTGGATAAGGCGTGAACGCAGAGCCCACAATTTTAATGAACCACCGTTCTGTCAGATCAAACATACCCATTCCTGTGTCTCGATACATCTTCTATCATTGTATGTAATCAGTTTTTTTTTTTAATAGTCAACCATATAGGAGCCTATTCGTGACCAGACACACACACAGCTTTATATTATAGAAGATATATAGTTGAACATCAAAAAACGACATTATTTTTGCAACAACCTAATATAATATAAAACCACAGCATATTAATTGCATTTATTATAGGTAGAAGATTCAATATGCATCATACTATATCTCAGTAGCTTCAGGTAAGTTCATTTTTACTCGTGGGAAGTAAGTACATTTTTCTTAAATCGTTTTTATAATATATATATATATATATATATTTCCAAAGTTCAATAGGCCTGATCTTTTTTTAAAATATTTTTTTCTGTTTACTTTCGTTAAAACCTTACATATATTTTAAAAAATATTTTCTTGTATGCTTTATTTTAAGTCTAAAGGAAGGATGTGGAAAAAATATTGTCTGCTTATTTATTTATTTTTTTTTAACTCTAAGATGTATTTTAAATAGCTTTCCTGTTCGGAGACATTGTTTGATTCAGTCAATGAATGAGATATACTTTCAGATTCGTTTTTCTTACTTTCATTTCTGTCTTTCACTGAATTCTTGCTCTCGTTTTTCATCATTTTTTTTTATCGATCTGAACTTTGTCTCTTTTAATTATTTGTATTATTTATCTTTTAACGTTTCTGTATTTTTCAAGATTTCTTTATCACAAACCTTTGGTATTGTTTTGATCATTTGTAATACTGTTCTTATCTCCGATTACAAAACGTTTCAACCGATGTAACCTCCGACCTTCTACGGATACGTCTTGTCAAACTTGGTTATGGCCGACGTAACAAAAACCTACCTCTGTGAATTGAATAAAAAGTTCCGTTCCAAATTTCGTACAGATTTTTTAAAAATAATTGCATCTTAAGAGGGTTGGAGATTATATAGGCCGAAACATTGTAAAAATAACATTCAAGGTGAGAATAGATGCATGTATGTTCCAAATTATGGGATTCTTCTATTGATCCAGTAGATATCTACCTGCTGATGCAATTCTCTACCTATATGAGAGCCAGGTACGTTCAAGGATGGAGTATTGCTGTCACATCTGGGCAGGAGCTACTAGAAAGATCTTATCCGCCTTGACAGAGTTCAGAATAGACTTCCTAGCCTAGTGGGGGATGCCCTTTTCTCTTCCCAGCAACCTCTTTCTCACTGAAGAGATGTTGCGAGCCTCTCTCTGTTTTATCGTTATTTTATTTAAGTACTCGTCTGAGCTCCAATCTATGCCCCTCCCTCGCCAAACATTCACGAGAAACACTCGTCTAGCTGTAAATGCTATCAATAATTTACCCCAGCCTTTATCTTTGCCTAAACCTAAACATAGATTCCATGAACAAACCTTCTTTCTTCGAACTGCACACTTGTGGAACTCTTTTCTGTTTACCTGCTTTCCAGCTGACTCCAATATGGCCGTCTTCAAGTCCAATGTAAACAAGTTTTTGACGAGCCGTTCCCTTTAAGTAATCTAATTTACCAAATTTACACTTCTAATGATTCCTATGGTAATGTCCTTTTGACCACTGTACACTTTTTAACCCTTATCCTCGGGTGGCCTCTGGACCTTGATAATTGGGGTTCCTTTGTTAAAAAAAAAATTACCCCTGGAGATTAATAAAGGAACCTATTTGAAATTCCGTAGAAATTTCAGAGTTCGACAAGATACACCTGAAGTTCAGAGTTTGCATTAACGAAAACGTTTGTGAGAATTATACTCAAGATAAGAACATTAGTCCAAATAATCTATATTATAAATCACCATCTAAAAATTTCAGAAATGTAAAATCCTCTTTGTGATTCGTAATTTGAGGCACAAAATGGTGCAAATATAATAAAACGGTTGAAAAAAAAATGCCTTCCTAGAAATAATGTTATGGAAGAAGCCAAAAATATTTAGAGTTAAGCTACTTTTAGAATTTATTTATTTTTTTATTTTTTATCTCGGGCACTTTTAGTTTCTGCTATTTACAAATCACGTGACACAAGTGAGGAGGCAACAATGACTAAGAATTGTGACAGCCGTCGTAGCCGCAAGTGCTTAAGTCTATTCTCTGTCAAGCGCCGGGCCTCTGGCATCAAAATATTACCATAAACTTATTTTTATGGGCCAATCATATACTTAAAGAGATTTGTACTCGTCTTTGTAAGCTGTCTAATCTACGTCTCAGACATGAACAAACTGAAATTTCCCTTGTTATTTCTATCTAAAATTTTATTTTTTTCCTTTTGTTTGGGAAGGATTTTCAAGATTTCTTTTTGTACATCGCAACTGGCATCAAAGGAACTCGTAGACATAACTGATAGATTGTACGTTATTTTTAAAAGAGTCAGTTGAAATTCAATCTAAACAAAGTTCAAATAAATGTCTAGAATGAAGTAGCAGGGCTAATTAACGTTGCCCCGGCAAAATATTTAAAACATATAAGACTATAAGACTTTTCCCTTGAAACCTGTTTGTTTCTTATTTTATTATTGGAATCCTTTGAGATGAGTAATTTGTGTATTTATTTATTTATTTTTAGACTGTTATCCTCATCTTTATAGTTGTTTTAAAACGTTTCGGACAATTATTCCTCTGGCCTTCCTCAAGTTGTTTACTGAGACGGGATATGAATCCTACCCAAAGCCGTCCAGAGGATTAGTTAGCCAAAACCCTGGTGAGACGCCAACAACTATGGAAGGCAGTAATTACTGGGGATACAGTTAAGAGGCTAAGCATTCCTATCCTGTCGTGGTTAACCACCTGATGAAGGCCAGATGACTAGTTAGCCGAAATGTCATGAAACAACAACTATGAAGATGAGGATAACAAATGTTTTTCTGTTTCACTCTATCGCTCTGTTTAACTCTCTATCTTTCTCTCTTCCGTCCCCTATCCTTCTCTCTTCCGTCCCCTATCCTTCTCTCTTCCGTCCCCTATCCTTCTCTCTTCCGCCCCCTATCCTTCTCTCTTCCTCCCCCTATCCTTCTCTCTTCCTCCCCCTATCCTTCTCTCTTCCTCCCCCTATCCTTCTCTCTTCCGCCCCCTATCCTTCTCTCTTCCGTCCCCTATCCTTCTCTCTTCCGCCCCCTATCCTTCTCTCTTCCGCCCCCTATCCTTCTCTCTTCCGTCCCCTATCCTTCTCTCTTCCGTCCCCTATCCTTCTCTCTTCCGTCCCCTATCCTTCTCTCTTCCGTCCCCTATCCTTCTCTCTTCCGCCCCCTATCCTTCTCTCTTCCGCCCCCTATCCTTCTCTCTTCCGCCCCTATCCTTCTCTCTTCCGTCTCCCTCTCTCCCCAT
>NC_136484.1:174185609-174238109 GCF_053919585.1 Euprymna scolopes | reverse complement strand
ATAAATAATTTTATCAAGAATTCTTCATAAGTTTCGGCTTCGATTATAGCTGAAGGAACTCAAGTTATATGTATATTTATATTTTTTTATATAAGTTTTTATTTCGGTTTCTTTTCAAGCTAATGCGCCCATGTCATATGGATATATTTTATTTATTTTGGAAATCACAACTTAAAAATATATAAAAATCGATTGAACATTAACTCAATAATATTATTACGAAATCTGCAAAGATTAAAATATATTTAAGCGTACTTTACGGTCGTGCTTTGTTGGGCGTTTTGTGCTAGCTTAGAGAAATAGTTTTGCAGTTTTAACAAAAAAGCTACAATAATATCAGAGTGTCTCCACTTACACAGATACAGAATGCCAACATCAATATATTACGTACGAGTCTGCTCTGGAATTTCTACAGGTCCCACTTGTCTAATAATAAACCATAAAAAAGGAATAAGTAATTAATCAACGGTCGATTTCCAAAGAAATATGCAAATTAGTTTGCTTTCATGTAGTCGCTCACATATTCATGACTGAGTGAGTATATTAAGTTGATTTTAATCCTTTTTAAGTAGAAAAACGTAGGCTTTTAGTATCAATGTAAGAGTGAGAAAAAAACAACTCATTATATATATATATATATATATATATATATATATGTTTTAACATTTATAGATTATATGAATTTCTCTAAAAGTAATGGAAGTTATAAATATAAATGAGTAAAATATTGTTTTAAACAAAAACAATGCTTGAAAGCATTCAATGAAATTTATCGAATACTATTTTTTATAGCCGAAAAGAAAGGTATCCAGATAAAACCAGACTAAATTAATTTTGTGCTTTTCTTTTTATAAAATACAAAAAAAAATAAGTGTACCGTTTTTAAGATGTATGTGTGTATCATGTAAACACGTGTATGTATGTGGTTCCTTTTCCAATTATCTCTTGTCCTTTTCAATTTCCTTTCTTGTATGTCCAATTATTGAATCCATCTTTGTATTATTTCAATCTGTATATTGTAAACGAACTCTGCCCACATATCTGTATAAGTCTGCGGTTTGTGTGGCAAACTTAGAGCTGCAGCGTAGACAAAAGGAATGCCTTCAAGACTTTGAAACCTATTTCATTGTCGAATTGCTTCTGCGAAAGCAAACACTCAACAGTTGATTGTGAGGATACAGTAAAGAGATCTGCCATCAACAGACGACAGGGTTTCATTTGTGTAAATATAAAGAAAATCCCTTCGGCGATGTAGATTTCATCAACGGCAGGAAATGAAGTTGAATTCGAGTGTTGCCCAATCTGGCGTGTCCACCGTCATACAAGTAGTACATATAAATATCAAGAAATGCTTTAACCGTTTTGACAATTTCTCATACCCGCTATTTTTTTTATAATTCTATTAACCACCTCTCTCTTTTCCCTTTCCCCCTTCTCTCTTTTCCCTTTCCCCCTTCTCTCTTTTCCCTTTCCCCCTTCTCTCCTTTCCCTTTCCCCCTTCCCTTTCCCCCTTCTCTCCTTTCCCTTTCCCCCTTCTCTCCTTTCCCTTTCCTCCCTCTACTCCTTTCCCTTTCCTCCCTCTACTCCTTTCCCTTTCCTCCCTCTACTCCTTTCCCTTTCCTCCCTCTACTCCTTTCCCTTTCCTCCCCCTACTCCTTTCCCTTTCCTCCCCCTACTCCTTTCCCTTTCCTCCCCCTACTCCTTTCCCTTTCCTCCCCCTACTCCTTTCCCTTTCCTCCCCCTACTCCTTTCCCTTTCCTCCCCCTACTCCTTTCCCTTTCCTCCCCCTACTCCTTTCCCTTTCCTCCCCCTACTCCTTTCCCTTTCCTCCCCCTACTCCTTTCCCTTTCCTCCCCTACTCCTTTCCCTTTCCCCCCCTACTCCTTTCCCTTTCCTCCTCCTACTCCTTTCCCTTTCCTCCTTCTCTCCTTTCCCTTTCCTCCTTCTCTCCTTTCCCTTCATTCATCCTTCCCTCTCCCTTAATTTCTCTTCACTCCTCCCTTCCTTCTTTCCTTTTAATTCTCCCTTCCTCCTTCTTTCTTCCTTTCCTCTCTCATTCTTCCAATCTGCCCCCCTTTCCTATCTAACCTATTTCTTTCTCTCCCTCCCTTTTCTGAGCCATCTTCTCGTCTTCTCACCTTCCTGTTCATCTTTATCTCTTTTCATCCTCTTATTTCTCTTAGCGGCCTTCATTTCATCAACTTCCTGCCATCCATCTTAGAATATGCATATTTGTCTTTGAAGTGTACCTCATTAAGTCATCCAGATTTTATATATACAAAGTCGTTAACAGATTCCGCGAAAGATTTTCTCTGGTTGTATGATAGTTCTGAAACGATTAGTGATTTATATTTCTTTCTTGTAGACAAATCGTAACGTCCCGATCATGTTAATGCTTTATCTGGGCATGTCACTTTTTATGTTTATCCTACTTTTAGTACTTTATAGCTAGTAAGAAAAATGTTTTAAATTAGGAAATAATAAATAAATGTGCTATTATTATATGCAGAGGTGTAATGGATAAACACGAACTAAATTAAGAAATATAACGGTGAAATGCAGATTCATCTTTTCTAAATAAAATGTATATGTATTTTAATACTCTCATCTCTACTTATATATATAAAGTGCTTTGTATGCGAGTTTGTTCGTTATGATTTTTTATGAAATTTCACACAAATATAATTCACGTGCCTTTAAATAGATTTTGTATTATAATACATCCGGTTACAACAGAAACCATCCGATTTTTACTGAATTTAATACTATCATGCAGTATAACACCAGAAGAGTATTTGGGAAGTTTTATTACCTCACAAGCCGAAGAGCCCGGTATATAAAATCAACAGTAAGTTCTTGGATAAAACAGTGCGCGTTCGAAATGAATGCTTCTGTTTAGAGCACTATTCAACCATGAAACTTGATATTTGCATTTTAAACAATTATACAAACATGTTATAAAATCAATATAGTAAGTTCTTTACAGGGCAATGTGAACTATAGTTTGTTGTGGATGAGGTAACTGCAGGTGATGCTTTCTCCGATGCACCATGGTAGAACAAGAAATCAATTTGATTGAAAAATTATCGATTTTACCAATTTCGATGGCAATAATAGCATTGGAAGTTTAGAACATCGTTTATCCTCATTCAATCCCGGACAACGTCGGATCTCCCTGATACTATTATATAAGAGTATAACTTGTGTCAGTGTAGTCTGATGGAAGTTCTGTAACAAATTCTTATTCGTCATACGCGAGTTCAAACGTGTCTTGAGGCCGTCGTGAGCAGCAAAAATTTGTTTTTAAGCAAAAATGATATTTACCTTGAACTAATGTCAAATAGTCTTTGTCTACTTTTTTTATGGATTTTAAAAAGAATACTTACTTTTAAAAAAAAACGTGAACATTTTTCTTTTAACATTGTTAAATTAATTCCCCAAACGCAACAGATTTGAGGCACTTTTATATCTCCTTATAAAAAAATAAAATCAACACATAATACTACTAAACCTTATGTCCTGTATCCTTATTGCAGATTTATCTGAATTTTAACGTAGGCTACTACCTTCTCTTTGTCACTATTAACATAAAACTAAATTAAAGTAGTTATAGTTTACGTTATCTCTTACAACTAAAAGCTGTGTTCCAAAGGCCAAATCATGCTCTTTGAAGATATCAGTCATATTCGGCAAAAAAGCAAAAACATTTTTTTCCTATAAATTGACCAAACCAAACACCACAAGATGCAATTCTCTATCTCTATAAGAGCTAAGTACGTCCAAAGATGGAGTACTGCTGCCACATCTGGGCGGGGGCTGCAAAAAACAGCCTATCCTGCCTTGACGGAGTACAAAATAGACTCCGTGGCTTGGTGGGGGATGCCCTTTTCTCTACCCTGCAACCTCTTTCCCACAGAAGAGACGTAGCGAGCCTGTCATTGCTCTATCGTTACTTCCATGGCAGGTGCTCGTCTGAGCTCCATTCTCTGGTCCCCCCTCGCCAATCTTTCTAAAAAAAAAACACCCAACTAGCTGAAACCACCGTCAATAATTTTCCCCACTCCCTATCTGTACCTAAATCAAAACGTAGATACCATGAACAAAGCTTCTTTCTTCGAACTGCACGCCTGTGGAACTCTGTTCTGCTTGCCTGCTTCCCTCCCGACTTCAACCTGGATGTCTTCAAGTCAAACACAAACAAATTCCTGATGAACCGCCCTCCCCCTAAGTAATGACACCTTACCAATTCTCCAATACTATTGCTACACTATCCCTTTGATTACTGTACACACAATAACCCTTATCCCTGAGCGGCTATTGGGCCTTGATAAGTGGTGAACTCCATGTAAAAAAAAAAAAATATTTGAAGATATAAAGAACTTGAGGCATAAAAACAAACTGGATTTTGGCGTTAAATAATCCAAAAAGGGTGGGTGAACAGTAAAACAAAACAACGAAAATTCATGATCGGTTAATTAAGTGGATCTTGTGCAAAGAAATGTATATAAATATATACATTTGTATCTAATTTCATATAGAAGGAAATTATAGAAATACGTACGAGAATTTGTATTTGGAAATGAAATGTAACAAAATGGTCGATGATACGTTCATTGGGATTGAACCTGGGATCTGATAAAGATAGGGATCTAAAAACAGAATGAGAATGAAACTCTGTTTTCAAGATGCCTCTCACACATATACCCATGGGTTATTCTTTTTGTAAAATTTAGTTTTCAACAATAAAACTCATTAAAAATTGAAAAGTGCCACTGGCCATATTTCGATTGCTTTATTCATGAGTTTATTTTAGGACCATTTTGTATCTGCCCAACTTAATATTTAAACACCGGATCAAGTCGTGTAGAACAAAAAAAAAGGGGGGGGAGTTTGCTTTTTAGTGTTCAGGGCTAAAACTTAACACATTTTTTTCAACTAGTTACCTCCCCTTCTAACATATTTGCTTTCGTTAAAAGAAAAAAAAACAACATTTCAAATAAAGGACACGTTCTTGATGCGCAATATTACCAACTAATCACTTGTATTTTTAAGCACACTTGAGGGCACAAATATTCATCGTCCTATTTATAAAATGCTTCTTCAGGTTGGGGAACCAAATTTATTATAACTTTTTTTTATTGCTTCTTTAAAAATTTCCAGGCCTACCATTCCATCAAAAAAAGAAATCAATGAACAGGAAGGGGTGGAGAATTTTATTGTCAAATGCAGAATAATTCCACAGGATATTAAAAAAATTCCAATCAGGAGATGTCTTTATTTCGTACCCCCCCTCCAATCCATGCACTCTATTCTTTCAAAATGATTCAGTCCCTTTCTCTTTTCATTACAAACTTTTCTGTCTTTCTTCGAAATGTAACAAGAAACATTCATTAAACTTTTGTAATCTGGGGAAAGAATGTATTATCCTCTCATCCTCCGTGTTAATTCCTCATCAGAAAATTTGTAACTGGCCATTAGCTGTCACATTTTAGTAAGGCATTTATTTATTATTTATTTTATTTTTTGGTAACCATTTTTTGTCTGTGTGAGTGGGATCTGCCTGCCCCAAATAGGACCTGTCATTGCTATCCTTATTTTTTCAAAATCCTAATAAATCACAATCAAAATAAATGCTAATATCAATCATAATAAAAAAAGATGGTCATAATTATTTTTACTTAATATTATTCCCGCAATAATAGTGTTAATAATAACTGATAAAAATATTATGGGTAACATCGGAAACATTAATAATAATAATAATAATAATAATAATAATAATAATAATAATAATAATATAGTTCGCTATAAGATAAAATGCCATTTATACCAAGTATATATTCGAAAGAAATTAAAATTTTTACAAAACAGTTTTAAAAGGAAAAGTTTTATCATAATGTCTTTAATATTCATGTTTCTTACAATATACCTTATTTTTGATAAAAAACAATTTTTAATGTGCTGATGAAGAGTTCTTTATCAGTAAGAATTTAAAAATAAAATTCTTACTGAAATATTTTGCTTCTGAATAAAGTTAAATCCTAGAAACGTGTATATATTTTGAGGACGTGTCAGGTATTTATTTTTGGAACCAGATTTAATTTTTAATTAATATTTCAAATATTCCCCTCATGTTATATTATAACACATGCGCGCGAGCGCGCGCACACACGCACGCGAGCGCGTTTAGACGATTTAGAATCTCAATTTTTAATGAAGTTCCAAATAAAGGGAATACATCAATGTTCCTGGCTGTTTAAGACATACACTAAATCATAAAAAGTGTGAATGCTGACTCATCTGAAAAATATCAGATGAATAGATGAAAACTTCAGAAAAATTGAACCATATACATAACATACAAAATCAGTTATTCAACTCGAGTCCACATAAAAATGCATATCCAAGAAAAAAAAACATATACAACTCTGTGTATGCATTTGTGTGTGTATATATATTAATTAATCGCCATTTTCTAAATCCACATAGCACAAAAGAGGAGAGGTCAGAAAAGACATTTTCTTGCTGTTTCCCTTTATCGGATTTGAAACCGACGTTTTCAATGTTCTGATCTTTTGTAATACATATAGAAATAATTGTTAAGTTCATATTTTTTTTTCTAATTATTCTTAATCGAACACTCTACTAGAGTCTCTCCCACTGATATTATTAAGCATATATATACTGTATTCCTTTGTCTATACCAACTTAGCGGCTACATATGTGCAAACATGTTTCTGACGCAACACCTTTAGAGAAACAACATTTTAGAGCCAATTTTTTTCACTATGAAACCAGATTTTTAAAAACGTACATATATAGTCAATAATGTTTGCAGAAATGAATATATGATAATTACACTCTGCTTGTCATTGTACATTTTAAAATAGATTAAAATGGAGTTTAAGTTGATTTACATCTAAGAAAACTACATCAATATAATTATATATATATATATATATATATATTAAATTGTAATTCAATGAATTTCAAAAAACTATCATTGAAATGAATTTCATATCAAAGAATTTTTATTATTCTAAGCAAGACAAAGAATGCTTTAGAAAGTTAATCTCCTTAATGAATTACAATTTAATTAAGAAAGTTAATCTCCTCAGTGAATTACAATTTAATTTATTTGCTCTATCTTGCATATCGAGCAATTCTTGTTTGGATGGGATAACTTATAAAATATTACTGCCGGTAATATTTTGTAAACATTGCAATCTCACGTTTACATAACAACTGATTGTTAAATAAAAACTATTCTGAAGTATATATATATATATATATATATATATATATAATGAAATCTTGAAATGTCGTAGGATTACCAATGGTATAAGATGATTTTTTACTCCATTTCAATTTTTATTTTTAATTAATGTGCTAATAAACAAAATTTATAATTACCCTCATCTATTTTGATAACATTTCTATCTGATGAGATGAGTAATTCATTGAAAATCCATGGATTAAGGAAAAATCTTTAATCATTTGTTCTCCTTTGTCAAGCAATATTTTATTTTGTAATTCTACACAATTTAATTCAGAATTTCCACACACACACACACACACACACACATACATATATATATATATATATATATATATATATGTTATCAAATATATATATGGCGATTAAGCTACACAGAATATTCCGCGTTTCATCCACGCTAGGATTCATCAGGCTTGGATGAAACGCGGAATAATATGTGTAGCTTAATCGCCATATATATTTTATAACTTACTACCTAGCTTTACCTACGTATTGAGCACGGTTGAAGTAAATACTTGAAGTTTACGCATAAATTTCTACTTTCGTATATTAATTTATGTGATTAAATGAAGTAGTTATCCCTCTCTCTCTCTCTCTCTCTCTCTAATATATATATATATATATATATATATAATTGAAAATACATTACAGAGAAAATTGAGATTAATATATTCAAACAATCAGATAATATTTGGGCATTTAAAAAAAATACTTTAATAAAATTAAGCAGATTTCTTTTACATGTATTTTAAATTTTGTCTCCTGTGCCTTTTCCTACCAGACTTTAATCTATAAAACTATTTAAAGTTCATCATATTTTTAAACGAACATAAAAATGTGAAACAATTCAGTTGTCTTACACTTACTCTTTCATTACTTGCAATGGCGCCTGTCAGGATATCTCTTGTAGATTGCAATATTTTACTGATAACCCAATGGTAACACACCGAAGATGCTACTAACTCCGACATTAATAAATGAGCCAGCACATCTAATATGAAGACAAGATTGTTGCTCTCCATCATCCATTTTTCTCTTACGCTTTCCATTATTCCCTGCCAGTTCCTTTTGGGCGTGTTTTATTCTTTTTTATCAGAGACATGACGTTCCAGAATTTGCATGTTTTCCAGCGAATGGTTTTGACATGAAACGGTAAGACTTTCATCAAACTTTCCGAACGCGAAATCCAATATCCAGAAACTTTCTTGTTAGATGCATATCTTGACATTACAAAGTTTCTGCGTCCCTTCAGCAAATCTTACTGAAACCATGTTCTTCTGCATGTCTCGATATCTACCTGTTTAAGAACATGGGAAAAGATTCGTTTTACTCGAGGGTAATCTACTGATATTGAACTGGTTATTAATACTGGGAAGATATAAACAGATTTATGGAGAATTTGAGCCTAACTCATTTTATTAATTCCTTAAAGATAATTGGTGAAAGGAAGAGATTTATTAATGGGGATGTGTGTAAATCAGCAGTAGTTTTTTTTTCTATAAAGGAGTCACAACATATCAAGGCCTGAAGGCTACTCGAGAATAAGGATTAATGTGTGTATGGTAGTCATTAGGACAATAGCATAGTAATCGTTAAAAATGGAAATTTCGCATAAGATTATTTAAGAGGACGGTTCAATAAGAACTAGTTTACATCAGACTTGAAGAAGACAATATTTTAGTCAGCTGGAAAGCAGACCAGGGAAAGAGTTCCACAGGCCATCAGTTCTAGGAAAGAAGCTTTATTCATAGAATGCACGTTTAGATTTAGGCACAGATATAGTGGGGGAAATTTTTTATAGTGGTTTTGGCTAGACGAGTGTTTTTTGGGGGTTTATTTTTTGTGAAATATAGGCTATGGCGGGGGAGCCATAGATTTGAGCTCAATCAAACAATTGCGATAAAAATAACAGTAAAGCAGAAACAAACTCGCGACCTCTCTTCCGTGGGAAAGAGGTTGCAGAGAAGAGAAAAAGGGCGTCACCACCTAAATTACTAGTTGGTTTGGAACTCTGTCAAGGCAGGATAAGGATCTCTGAACAGCTCCTGCCTAGATGTGGCAACAGTACCTCATTCTAGGCCTTACTTGGCTCTTATACAGATAGAGGATTGCATTGGCAGCGAGATATCTATTGGAGTGGTAGAATGGTCCAACCATTTTACAGTGACCTTGGCAGCGGATTTGATGTATGTGTTCTATTTAAGATCAGGAATAAAGGTCAGACTAAGAAGTTTTTTCTGAACATCGAACTGGCTATCTTCTAAAAGTAATAGAGGTCCCAAAAATTGAGGTCTGTTAGTCTTTCAAATTAACATTATCTCTGCTACCAATTGTGATTTATTTGAAAAATCTTATATCTTTCTGGTAGGATGACTATATTGCACTTCAGTCTTGATTAAAGTTCTCATAAGGTAACGTCCAACTGTCACTAGCTAAAGTCTAAAAACAATTCAAGCTCTCTAACAATCGACATTGAGTTTACGTTTAAATTCAGCATGTGCTGGACGGTAGTACAGGTTTTAGAAATACTCTGTCAGCTAAAACTGTTTTTCTTAAATATGTTTATCTAAAGATGGATCTCCACAAAATCGTCTCCAAAAGATCGACTCCTAAAACAGGTCTCCAAAATCTCATGTCACTAAAGCAATCAGTCTACCCGTCTGAGTAGTGACTGGTTGGAATAAGAGTCTGTTGATAAGAGTATTTTGACCACTTACAGCTGATGCAAGGTTTATCGCCAATTCAGCTATTGAAGAGGGTTCAATCATGTCAACGTAAGCCATATATTAAACATTTGCTATTTTATAAACGGAAACACCATCGGGATAATTATTATAAAACTAAAACCTGTTTTCCTTTATTAACTGGAATTTCCATGGGCCATCCTAGATTTCTTAGACCCAATTTTTCTGCTTTCTCTAAACGTAATTAAAATAGGATGACAATAAAGCATAAGAAATGCTCAGTGCCTTGTAGATGTTTTACAAAGGTTTTCCTGAAATAAACAAATATGAAATCTAGGTTCATTGAATCATAAAAATCTTAATAGCTTACTAACAAATATGGTTTAGTAACAAAAACAATACTATGTTGACTTAATGCTGTCTACACATATATAAAAGTGACATTGTCTGACAAAGCTGTGTGAGGAACGGTCTCTACCAAACTCCTCTCTGAATTTTCGATCTATGGGCGTTAAACTTGATATATAAAGAGATTTGGACCTGTGTTACAAATTCGATTTCGTTTTTAGCCGATAACAATAAATGCTAAAAGGTCAAAAATCGGAAACAATTGTAACTTGGCAGGCGAAAATCAACTAAACGTTATTTCTCCGCATGCTCAAATACACAGTTAAACGTTTAGCAATTATATTTTTTAAAGTTTTTGTATACATGCGGATTTAGGTCAGATGGTATCGAACAAGGCTGGAGAACTATTGTTTGATTTCGGTTTTGTTTCTGACGGAAGGCACCACAGGTATGCATGTATATATATATATATATATATATATATATATGAACAAATGATTAATAAAATATGTTAAAAGACATCTTGAAAAAGAGTTAAAAACATATTTAATTTTAAAAAAAAGGAAGCACAAGATAAGTGGATAGTCCTTAATCCGCGGAGTTTCGAAGAAATACTCTCCTTCTCATCAGAGGGCAGGAATTAGCAAAATGCAGGATCGGATTTTGCATATAAAAGTATTTAATGAAACTACAAGTAAGTCAAAGATCTTACTTGGTTAAAAAAAGGGTGAGGTAAGGGGAACAGGAGGCAAAAGAAAAATAATAAAAAGATTTCACATGAATGGATAGTCCGGTGAAGGGTAAAAATCCAAAAATGGTAAAATCCAAAACGGTCGAATTTAAAATTTCAATCCAATGGGTAAATTCCAAATGGTCCAAAATCATCCAAAAGGCAGAGTTCCTTGGAAAAAAGCGCAAATGGAATGAATTCCATATCATTATCATTTTATTTATATATATATATATATATATATATATATATATATATATATATATATATATATATAACTTTTGAAATCACTACTACATATTGGGTACGATAAAATAATCAGTAGTTATTGGTTCTATAATAAAAAATACGAAATTTGCATGAATTAAAATATATTTAAGCGTATTTTATTACCAGGCCATGTCAGGAGGTCACTGCTATAAACCGAGTTCAATAAAAAATTTTCTCTATAATGATAAATACGAAATCTGCATAAATTAAAATATCATATTTAAGGGTATTTTATGACCGGGCAATGTCGGACGACATGCTTGTTCTGTATAAGATCTCGCACTTAATGGACACGCTTCCTATGTAATAGTTCTATGACTAGCAATATAATAATGTGGTAATAGTTTGTCATAGCATTATATTTATAACATATATTATAACATTTATATGCGATCATAGCAAGTTATGTAAATTAGCATATCTTACTATATACATCGGATAGTTCCTATTTACAATGCCTCCCCACGAGACAGTTAGACACCTGGGTCGTTTTTTAATGTGGAGAAAAGGAACAAAAATTAAAATTGTCTCAGTCGTGAAGGATTTCTCCTCCACTGACAGAACAAGAAATTGAAGTGCAGCATCTGAAGAACAGATGCTGCACTTTGATCTTGACCTGAAGGTCACCCCTCTGACTGTGTAAATATGTGTATGTAATGTACCTTGATTTGGACCAAAGTTCTGAACTTAATTTTTATTCTTACAACGTTTCAGCCGATGTAACATCCTACCTTCTTCAAATGCTTCTTCTCAAACCCTGAAATTTTTCTGTCAAATTTTAGAATCTGTATGGAATTTCGAATGGAACTCTAATTCAAGTGGGTAGTATATTCTTGCTCCATCAGCCATGACTGAGTAGAAGTTTTAAATAATTTGCAGTTGTGATATAAGTATTGTTCACACTAATGATTGAATCTTTACAATAATGCCATTTGCACCTGAAAAACTTAGTATTTTATCCATTACGCCATGGGTTCTTGGAATTTTGAATGCAACCCATCATTTAAGTCACAGGAGTAGATGGTTCTCATTACATCAGCCATGACCAAGTAGAAGTCTTAAGTAATTCAAGGGGCAGCCGTCTACCCCCTTGGATTAAATAAAGAGTCTCATTCAACATTCTATATAGATTCACAAACTCGATAAAATACACTTGAAAAAAGTCGGTGGCATTGACCGAAACGTTATGAAAATAGTCCAAAATGTGAATAGTAGTTCTAATAATAGAAAAAATCAATTATCATCTCCAAAATTTTGAAACATAAGCTATATTGAGTTTAATTCGGTTTCCCATGAATCCCGGCTGCACTTCTATACACAACTACAAGCCTTATACCCTGCGTCTAGCATCTTTTGATTGCTTTTAAAACGATCCTTTAAACTTCAATAATGAAAAGGTCACGTGGAGCCAAATCGATCGTCTCAACACAAGTCGCATATTATATCAAACATTTGATATTTTATAAACGGAAATAACATGAGGATAATTGTTATAAAACTAAAACCTTTTTTTTCTTCTTAAATAACTGTGGAATTTCCATGTGCCATCCTAGAGTTCTAAGACCAGATTTTTTCGCTTACTGTAAATGTAATTAAAATAGGATGCAAAGAAAACATGAGAAATGCTCAGTGCATTCCAGATGTTTTACAAAAGTTTTCCTAAAATAAACAAATATATAATCTAGGTTCACTGAATCACAAAAAAATTTAATAGCTTACTAACCAAAATGGTTTTCTAACAAAAACAATACAATGTTGACTTAATGCTATCTACATATGTATAAAAGTGTAAGGAACGGTCTCTACTAAATTCCACGTTGAATTTTTGGATTTGGATTTTAGCCAGTAAAGATAGTTACTAAGAGGTCAAAATCGAAAACAATTGTAACTTGGCAGTCATAACTAAATGTCTTATTTCTATGTATCCACAAATATACAGCTATAACCATTTAACAATTTTTATTTTTTTTTTTTAACTTTTTGTATGCATATGGATTTAGGCCAGACGGTAACGAATAAGGCCGGAGAGCTATATATCTTTTGGTTTCGATTCTAGCTATGGCACTACAGTTATATATATATATATATATATATATATATATATATATATATTGGGTATAAGTATTGACTCTTTAATAATAAATACAAAATCTGAACGGATGGAAATATATTTAAGCATATTTTCTGACCGGGCTATGCAGAGGCCAGTACTATATATTGGGTATAATATCATGATCAATAGAGAATTGGCTCTATAATCATGATAAATATAAAATCTGCAGAAATTAAAATATCATATTTAAGTGTATTTTACGACCGGGCAACGCCGGACATCCTGCTTCTGTATAAGTTTTTACAATTTAAATGGATACGCTTTTCTATGTATTAATTTTGTGGCCATCATATAATTACGTGCTTGTATGTTTTGTTATAACATAAAGCAGTGATGTGAATTAATGGATCTTATTAAATACATCGGATGTTTATGTATTCCTTTGACTTAGTAAATATCTGTATGCAATGTATATTATTTTGAATTATTCAGACTATGGTTCTGATCTTTACTCTTATTCTCACACCATTTCAGCTTCTTCGGGTGTATAACTCTGGAATATGTAAGGAATTTCAAACGGAACTTTTTATTCAATTCGAGTTGGTAGCATTTTCTTATTCCATGATTAAGTAGAAGTTTTCAATAATTTGCAGTTGTATTTTGATTTAACCTTCAGAATAGTGTAGTTCGCAACTGAAATACCTACTATTTTATCCGTTACGCCATGTGTCCTTGGAATCTTGAACGTAACGCTTTATTCAGACGATTCTCAGACGTGATCCAGTAGAAGTCTCAAGTAATTCAAGGGAGAGCTGTCTTCCCTCGTGGCTTATAAAAGGGTTCCATTCGACATTCCATATAGCCTCTAATGTTCAACAAGATACAAAGTAGATCGAAGGCGACATCGACCGAAACGTTGTGAAAATAACACTTATGAAAACAGTAGTCATAATAATCCACATAATCATCATCTCAAAAATTCTGAAACACAAGTTACATTGACGTTAATTCACGTTCCCGTAAATTCCGGCTGTATTTCTATACACAGCTACAAACATTTTTCTCTGCAGCTTTTGATTGTCTTTAAAACTGTTCCTTTAGATTTAAAAGAATGAAAAGTCACATGACGTCAAATCAAGTGAACAAGGAAACTTTTTTAGCAATTTTCTTAGTATTTATCTTTCGTTTCCCAGTGTCTATAGATGATTCACCTCCCTTCCAAATGTACATAAAATGAGAAAAACAATTCAGTGGTTCAAGGAAGTTAAGATTACGATTCTAGCGTCATAAGATATTTTGTTAGATGGTAGCTAATCTTATTAGCTGTCACCCTCCCATTGTTCGTATAGCATATCCAGTGCCATTACTTTTTAACAATAGGGAAAACTATGGTTGCAGATGGTGAAGATTACAGTAAATTTCTCGCAAGGTAAATAACCGAATTGTTTATTTATTCACCTATAGTTAAAGAAGCTCGATTGCTTTTCAACTTGGCTGTTTATCAATCTATGAATTTAATGAAATGATCATTATATTTCTCGAATTTTGAGATATGGATTAATAATTTGTATTATTCAGACTACTGTTCTCTTTTTTTTTTTTTTTTACAAGGAGGTCATCACTTATCAAGGCCCGGAAGCCACTCAGGGATAACGGTTATTGCATATACATTACGTTGTACGTTAGTGTTGAGATTTCATAAAGTGTCTACTTAAGAGGGCGGTTCATCAGGAATTTGTTTATGTTGGATTTGAAGACATCCAAGTTGTAGTCAGGTGGGAAACAGGCAGACGGAACAGAGTTCCACTGGCGTGCTGTTCTAAGAAAGAAGCTGTGTTCATGGAATCTACGTTTTGATTTAGGCACAGATAAAGAGTGGGGAAATTTTTCACAGTGGCTTCAGCTAGACGGGTGTTTTTCGTAAAAGAGTGGCAAGGGGGGACCAGAGATCTCATCTTGCATAAATGATGAGGACAGTTGTCTGAATAATACAAATTATCAATCCTGATCTTCAACATTCATGCATATATTGGTTTTGTATATGTTAATGGAACAGAATAACCTTTTCTGGGAACATTTTTTTCATACATAATCGATTTGCATATTAAATTTTATTGTCTGGTGTAATTTTTATGGGATGAATTTCTGGTTCTGAACAATATTAAAGAATTGTTGTACACTAATGAATTTCCACATTTTTTTTTTAATCTGTCGAATTGACTGTTAAAATATTCCTATTAAAATAATTTGTTAGTCAAGACAATTAAGATCACTGTTTTAATTGTATTGACATAAATTATTCCAATAGGGATATTTTTATTAACTTTATTTTCATATAAATAATTGTCATTCTGAGATACATATGTTCGAAAGGAAATATCCATTTTTTAATCTAAAGATTGTAGCAGTTCCTTTTAAAACAAATGTTTTACAAAAAAAAAAAAAAAAAAAAAATTGCCAGCTAAATATTCTTTTTTCTTTTTAAAATTCATATCCAATTGTGGAGGATAGCATGCCAATTTAATTTGTAAAAGATTCATTTTAAATGGTATTTTCTCCCTAGCGACACAAGATTAATCACCAAACATCACTGATTAATATAAGTGATAGGTGATAATGTACGACCACACAATGTCATAGTATTATGCATCAAAGATTGTTTACAATATATGAAATAGAAAACATTTAAGTATTTCACTATTGTAATTGGTAATTACATTTTGAGTGGTGATTTGGGGGGGGGCTTAGGAGGTTGAAGTGAAATCGAGGAACTATAGAAACTGAAAAGTTTGTTAATCGATAGTACGTCTGAATTGAGAAAAGCAATGCTCAAAAGATAATTCATAGCAGAAAAAAGAAACAGATCTTTGTCTTTTTGTAAAAAACACTTTTTTTTTAATCTTTGGGTGGGAAAGATGGTTTTAGTGCCAGTTTTTGGTAAGCATCTTGAAAAAGAACAAGATTGCCTACTGGTTTGTCTGGAACGAATCTTTTTTGTGTGGCCCATTTAAAATATGATAGAGTAAATCCGATCTACTAAAAACCTTTTAGGTAGTAAGTCATGCCATAGAAGGGATTTGACATCTGGACTGAAGAAATAGTGATGACTTTGTGGAATTCTG
Organism: Euprymna scolopes; assembly: GCF_053919585.1. Classification (NCBI taxonomy): domain Eukaryota; kingdom Metazoa; phylum Mollusca; class Cephalopoda; order Sepiida; family Sepiolidae; genus Euprymna; species Euprymna scolopes. Next base: position 174,221,623 of record NC_136484.1, on the reverse strand, counting down.
TTTAATCTTTATTTTTGCTTTGTTTTTGTACGATTTTTTTTTTCATCAGGTTTTTTTGTTCTTTTGGGGGACGGTGGTGGGGCATCATTTTCGAAGATTCTTTTTTTACAAACCCAGACAAGGAAACGAGAATCTGATTCAGTCTACGAAGTTTAGAACTGGACTCTCCCAAGAATTATCTAGTTAATTTGCCAAATGCCAAAATTAAGTTAAGAGTTCGTAAATCCCAACACATGGTTCTTTCTGCTTTTACGAGTCTGTGAGAAGCCAAATGAATGTAGTTGCAGACGATCTGATTAGTTATTTAGTTTCAGTTCTTATTTGGTCTGTTGTGCTTATCCATCATAGCAAAAGGTATGAACCTATACTCCCCTCACACTTGGGTAAACTGGTGACTTATGATTATAAGCTCAGAACAGAAAATATTTGGAAACTCATGAACCAATACATAAATTATATCAAACGCATTAGACATAAATTCTCAACCTAACTAGCAAAGTTGTAACATTTAATAACATTTTGCCAATTTTTTTCTTCTATAAGGTCTGCTTTTTTTCTTTAGGACATTTAATGGTGACCAAAATATCCCAACAAATCTTGGCTACCATTAAATGTTGAGAAACAAAATTTTATAAACAAAAATATGAAATAAAGTGTTATAGACGTTAAAACTTTGCTATTTAGGTAGAGAATTTAACTGTAATGCGTTTGGTATAAATTGCTTGCTTTTTATTTTTGAGTTAGCAAGTGTTAAATATTTTGTACTTTTACCAAATTGTGTTGAAGTAACATAATGTTATGAATCATTTAATGTAGCCATTTTGTGTATACATCAAATAACCCCAATGGATTGATATGCCATAATACACCCAAAACCCTTGATCTATTATTCAGCTTTTGATAAATATGTATAAAACAGATAAATTGATCAACTGTAGTTGAATGATCTGAACACTTCCTTTTAGTTGGCTGCAACACTGAGATGAAGGAAAAGCACCATTCCTTCTCCTGGGTTGCTCCACTTAATCTTGATTCTCATTTTATTTCATTTTACTTCGGTCGAAGTTCTCAGAAATCGTGTGGCTCTCTTCTTGGGATTAACGCTTGATTTCTATCCGAGATATACAGCTATTCAAATCTCTGCTATTATATAAAAGTTACTTTGTGCGTGTGAGGTTGTTTCTTCTTCATAGGTCCCGAAACGGCTGAGCTTATCTTTTGCAAATTTCACACAAAGGTAACTAATGTCTGAAAGTGTTCTTAGATATGTTTTGTAGAGAAATTCATCCGATGAAAATCGAAAAAGTCCGATTCTAAAATTTTTTTTTTTCTTTTTTATATAGATAAGAGAATTTTCACAGAGGGATTTTTATACGTTAGACTTACAAGGGGGATAATAAAGCCTTAGAAAATGATATCTTTAAAAAAAAAACCCAAAAAAACAGATTTAATGACATCTCGAGATACAGCTGAGTGGTAGAACATTCAACTACAGCTCGAATTATCTCCTGTTCAAGCCCGGGTGTATCTCACCATTTTATTATTTTTTTATTACTGAGTTCAAGTCATGATAAAAGAGGTACCATTTAAAATCACGAAAAATTATTTCTTCGATTGCAAATTTTATAACTAAACATTAATTAGAAGTGTCTTTTCCAGAGCATTCATTGTCAAGCCCAAATATCAGCTGACCTGATATTGTAAACACACGAAATTTGATGAACGCCATTATCATTATTTTTTTATTTTTATTTTTCATTTTTTTTGCGAATTAGTTAACTCGGCAAAGTATTCCTAATAATATATAATATTGAATAAAGTATTGATTCTGCAAAAATACTTAAGAAATCTGCATTAATTAAAGCATCATGTTTAAGCATATTGTACGACTGGGCAACCAGCTAATATTCCATTAAAGTTCTCAAACACTGTATAAGTTGAGATGATTATTTTCCCAATTGACCATCTAAAAATGTTATATCTTTCTTGTGGTCTCGTGGTTTTACTGGATTTCAGGACAAGACTTCAGCTAGTCTGGTAGAGTATCTAGGTTCGTGCTGTTACTTGAGGTAACTTGGAGAGGTACACCATCCTCATAATAGCCAGTTTCTGTTATCCATACCGAGGAGATCTTATTTGGGATGTAAATACTGTTATTTTGAATATTTGTTCAGGATTTATTTGTTGGTAAAAATATCTTCATGCTAAGTTGTCTTGATAAACCCTGCACGAAATGCATCTTATTTTTTAACTAAAAAAAAATGCTACCATTAAAACGAGCGATCTTTTGTGTTCCAAATTCATTTTTCTACAAAGTCATCACTATTTTAAAATCCACTTTTGCAAGCAATGGGTGTGACTATGCATAGGCGTCCAGAGTGTGCTTGACAATCACATCTCTGCTTCCTTCTGTAATCGACAAACCCATCTCCTAACTTTGCTGATATCAACTGCATCAGCTTTATAAACGTTTAACAGGCGTTGATGAATATTGCTCGTTTTTTTTTGTTTTTTTGTTTTTTTGCGAGGACTTCAATGATGACGCTTCTCTGCTTCTGATGTACGTCCATGTCATGTTGCTTTCTTAGAGTCTCACACCGTCAATATCTGCAACAGAGATAAAACTTTGAGGTCATGAATGCATAAGTTCAGTTATCACAATAATGTAATTTGCAATCCCCTCTGATCCATGTGGACGGAATTAAAAATAGGAGACATTACTTATGGAGCACCCTCTGTAAAAGCATATAAATCTTTATGTATTTTTATGTAGTTTTATGTTTGCTTTCAGTATCTTTTTTGTTTACGATATACATGACCCTTAGATGCACTTCACATGGAACCCCTTTTTACTGACCAACACTTTCTACCATAACATTCGTATTCAGTATATATATATATATATATATATATATATAGTTGTTGTAGTTTAAACAATTCCTGTTAAAAATGGACAAGTCCATAACCCCTTCTACGTCCAGAAAGAAAAAAAAAGTGCCCATCATATTGTCCATCAACTAGAATGTATGCTTTTGGATCCCTTTTAATATTCTGTTAGTTCACGATTGTCCTTTTTTTTTATTCACCTCTGTCCTTTCTGCCATTATCTCATTTCTCATAGTGTTTTCTGACTCCCAAGAAGTGTTTTCTCCTCTGACCTCAACCTTGTCCTCATTAGTGCAAATACAGGGATCATCAGATGGGGGTGACATTAGTAGCAAACTAACTTTGGACAAATAAATGGCTAAACAATCGAAATGGTTATCACCTTTGTGCGTCACTTTTATTTCAATATAATCTGTTCTCCCCTTTCTTTTTCTTTCTGATTGTATATTTTTTTCTACTCTTTAAATTTGCTTTTCTCCCTGTTATTTCGTCTCATTTTGACCCCCCCTCCAGTCTTCATTCTTCAGCGCCATTTTTGTCACTTTACCTTTTATATCTTTTCTGTCAATCCATTTTCTGAATTCTGTTCGTTATTTCTTTCCATCTGTCCCTTTTTTTTTGTTATTGCATTTTCACCCCAAACAAATCACAGTGCCACTTTGGTGTAGAGGGGTTACTATCTGGGGCATAATTATCAGAGATACTGTGTTGGGAGTTAAGCAGCAAGATGACTGTTTACATTACAACTACTGCATGTCAGTACAGTCAGGGAGGCAGGAACCTGAAAGGGAATTCCCAAGTCCAACCGTCCTAGAAAAGAAACTATTAGAATAGAAGGCTTTCTAGCATGTGGGGATCTCTACTGTGTACGGGTGGGATTTTGCTTTGTCGGCTTCATTAAGGTTATTTACGTCGAGGAGGTACAAAGGCTTGTAGTTCATCGGAGCACCTACCATTAAAATGCTTGTGAAACTGGCAGTCTTCTCATCTGTTCAATATTTTATTTCGCTCATCATCAGCATCCTATTTGTCTACTATTATTTTCATGGTGACTCTGTATCCAAATCTAAACGTGGATTCTATGAGGTAAGCTTTTTTCCACCAGAACTGCTCACATGTGGTATTCTGTTCCACTGATCTGCTTTCCAACTGAGTACAATATGGTTGTCTTCAAGTTCAATGTAAACAAGTTCTTGCTAAGACATCCCCTTAAGTAATCAAATTTTCACCACTAATAATTGCTACACTATTGTTATGACTACTGTACACCCATTAACCCTTATCCTCGACTCTAGTGACCTTTAGGCCTTGATAAGTGGTGATCCTCTTGTAAAAAAAAAAAATCTATATCCTCTTTTTCCAACAGCTTTTTATAGTCTTCATCTTCTGCGTCTTTTTTCATTTTTTTTTTTTTAAATAATTCCCCGGAACAAGAACAAACTATCATTTTAGGTAAAATAAAAGCGTTCTGTTCGAAATTATGTAAAGAATCCAGAGTTCCGCAAGATCCACATGAAAAAAATCGTAGGTTGCATCGGCCGAAACGTTGTAATAACATCCGACTGTGACGTAGCCGTTACAAACAAATGAAAGAAACAAACAAAAATCTGGATCGGCATTTTTCTCTTTTTAACACATAGCGTTTATTGCCGATTTTTTTTCACGTCTCGACGTCAGTTTAAAGGGCTCTTGATGCCACATGCCTGTTTCTATTACTTCTGACCGCACGCTGGCCACAGCCAGCCCATTCTCGTCCATCTCCTTCGGCGCCGACTTTGTTTCTTTCCGACCATGTGGTGTCCTTTTTCTTTTTCCTCAGACGCAAGCCCGAGCACACTTGCCAATTTGCATACGCGTTCAAACTCTGTTTCTGATGCTAATACAATCGCTTTCCAGCCAGCCTTCGGCTGCTGTTGCTATTTTCATACGCGCTTATATGCGCTCTGTTACACAAAATGTGAGCAGTAGTTCCAATCATCTAATACACAGAAAAATGCAACGTTGCTGTTACATACAAACAAGAGGAAAAATAAATAAATCCAAATCAGGTCAGCATTTTTTTTAAACAAAAGTTTTTATCACACATTACTCTCCCTTCTCGACACCACTTAATAATCTTTCGCTGCCACATGTCCATCTAGCTTGACTCTTATTTCTTTTCCGTCCAACCGCATGATGGCCACAGTTGGTCCATTCTCGTCCTCATTTTTACACGTCCATTTTCTTCGACGTCGCACCTTGCTTCTGACAACCATGTGGTGCATTTTAACCTTTTTATCCTTTTTCCCTTTTTGTTCTCGCACACATTTCCCAATTCTGATACTTTCCCATGCGTTCATATGAAGTATGTTACAAGAAGTCGGCTTGTCAATCGTGAATGTAACGATAAAGACTCTTTTCGAACCCAAAATTCTAATATTTCTTTTGACATTTTAAATTGTTTTTCATCTCCTTCTGCAATTCTAGATTTTAATGAACTGTAGCGAAGTGTGTATAAAAACTGAGAAAAGATTAAACTTGTCTTTATGCTTTTCATTTTCCTATATATTCAATAAATCATTTTTCCTTTTTCTCCTGGGAGTTTCAAGTAAGAGCCTAACCCCAGTTGATTAATACACCTTTAAAAACGAACGAAACATTACGGGGGGGGGGATAACCTGAAGAAAAAAGCTAACCCAATAATAAAGCCCAAATTATCTGCCTACCTTTCTCTCTTCCGGATCTGAAAGCCAGTAATCCGTTAATTTAATCTGCGGATGCCTAGCCTAAAATTAGATTGGTAGTAGGATCGTAAACATTTCACCTCTTATTGGCCAACTCGCTAATCGAAAAGGAAAAGGTTTAAAAGAAGAAAAGATGTTTGAGTTATCTTTCTTGAAACGAGTCTACAATGCAATGAACTTGTCTCTCCGTCAATGGTGGGTTGAGTTGGGGGTGAAATGTGTTTTATTATGCGGACAAAGATCCCGTTATCTTTGATCCAGAAGATGGATGCCAGTGGAAAAGCAGCTTTCTTCTAATCCGGTAATGTTCAGGTAAAAACGACATAATTCAGGTGTCTGCTGAGCTATTTGGAAAGAGTGTTTCGGCTTCAGTTAGGTATAGAAATAAAAGAAAGAAAAATAGACGAGGAATATTCTAAGACTGAAAATCTCGTAGAGAAAGGCAGCCATATTGTAAATTGTACGCAGAATTTGTTTGATGTGACACATGTTTGAATGGCACAAACGTATTTATGTTCTGATTAAATGTTTCATGGCAGGACGAAGTGTACTGCACGGCCGTTGTTATTCTGAAACTTTTCTGTATTTTGCTAATGAGTGTACACCTTTTGTCAAATTTAACGAAGAAAAATGTTTCGTTTGTGCTTATAGGATGACCCCCCCCCGAAAAAACTAGCTAAATGGAGGCCATCTTGAACATATTGCTGTAGAACGGAGAAAAAAAGGCCAAAGACCCTAGTGTTTTGATGCGATGTTTTGAATATAATAAACTAGTCATGACCAAAGTTTCATTTCATTGGGACAAAACACTAGGAAACGGGGCCTAATTATAGTTGGGGCCCGTTTTTTTGGTCACCCTGTATGAAATAATGTCTCAATCAAATTAAAAAAAAACACCTTTCAAACTAATGTTTTAAGGAAGAAAGAAACACAATCGTTATGACACGATTGAAGTAAAAACGTATTAATCAATATAAAAAGAAAATGAAAATTATGAATCGGTATAGAAAAAAAGTAAAAATAACGTATAAATCGGTATAGAAAAAAGTTAAAAAAAGTATAAATTGGTATAGAAAAAAGTTTTTAAAAAAGTATGAATTGATATAGAAATAAGTAAAAATATGAATTGATATAGAAATAAGTAAAAATATGAATTGATATAGAAATAAGTAAAAATATGAATTGATATAGAAATAAGTAAAAATATGAATTGATATAGAAATAAGTAAAAATATGAATTGATATAGAAAAATAAGTAAAAATATGAATTGATATAGAAAAATAAAAAAGTATAAATTGATATAGAAAAATAAAAAAGTATAAATTGATATAGAAAAATAAAAAAATATAAATTGATATAGAAAAATAAAAAAATATAAATTGATATAGAAAAATAAAAAAGTATAAATTGATATAGAAAAATAAAAAAGTATAAATTGATATAGAAAAATAAAAAAGTATAAATTGATATAGAAAAATAAAAAAGTATAAATTGATATAGAAAAATAAAAAAGTATAAATTGATATAGAAAAATAAAAAAGTATAAATTGATATAGAAAAATAAAAAAGTATAAATTGATATAGAAAAATAAAAAAGTATAAATTGATATAGAAAAATAAAAAAGTATAAATTGATATAGAAAAATAAAAAAGTATAAATTGATATAGAAAAAAGTAAAAAAAGTATAAATTGATATAGAAAAAAGTAAAAAAAGTATAAATTGATATAGAAAAAAGTAAAAAAAGTATAAATTGATATAGAAAAAAGTAAAAAAAGTATAAATTGATATAGAAAAAAGTAAAAAAAGTATAAATTGATATAGAAAAAAGTAAAAAAAGTATAAATTGATATAGAAAACAGTAAAAAAAGTATAAATTGATATAGAAAAAAGTAAAAAAAGTATAAATTGATATAGAAAAAAGTAAAAAAAGTATAAATCGATATAGAAAAAAGTAAAAAAAGTATAAATCGATATAGAAAAAAAGTAAAAAAAGTATAAATCGATATAGAAAAAAGTAAAAAAGTACAAATCGATATAGAAAAAAGTAAATAAAAAATGTAAATCGGTATAGAAAAGTACAAAATAAATGTATAAATTTATATAGAAAAGAAAGTAAAAACACGCATCAATTGGTATAAAAAGGAAAACAAAATGTTTTGTGATGAAATAAAAAAAAAATAATGTAAGTTCCATATATGTCCTGAATGTTTTCTATTTTTCGTCAAATCATCAGTTGAAAAATAAAATGAGTAAAAACAGTTGGAGGAAAGGTGAAAATTTAAGAGAAATCAGGTAGACGCCAAGAGAACGTTTTAACACTGTTCCAGTAAAAACGTAAACAATGAAAATTCATTTGTGCCAGAATTAGCGCCACAGCGTATTGCATGTTATCCAATCAATAAGAACATCTTTTCAGCTGATAATGATTTGACAAGGAATCGAAAACATTTGTGATAAGAAAGAGCAGAATTGTTATTTAAAATTTTTTTTTTTTTTTACATTTGCGTATGTACATACTACACGCGGTGCCTGGCGTTGCCCAGGTGTTTGGGGGGTGTATTGAGCAAAAGAAAAAAATGGTAGCAGGCAGGCAGGCTCGAACCATGACGCGAAGGCGGACGAGAAAGTGAAAATGTCTTGCCGCTAGTCCATGACGCGACTGAAAGTTCGGAACTTTGAAATTAAGTAAATTATTCCAATACGATGACTTGCAAAAATAGCAACGCAACAAAAAACAAAAACAAAACAAAAAACGCCCCTCCCTGTAGACAACTGCCCAGTTGCGGATGAAGGAATTTATATTTTTAGCAAATTTTTCGATATTTGTCGTCTGAACGGTCAAGCTTCAAAACGATACCGATCTCGTGAAAATCCGTGGCCTCTGTCGAAAGTTTTAGGCATACATACAGGCAGACAGACAGACAGATGAGATTTATATTATAGATGAAATAGATGCTATTGTTTTGGGGTATTGTCTTAAACATAGAAAGGAAACAAACTGAATTATTATTATTAATTTTTCCATCTAACATTCAGAAAACATTTTGAAACTTTATTAAAATGTTATTTTCCAAATGGATTTTGATTTCTGAATTTATGAAACTAGCTTTCATCTTGATACTAGAATATATGAGAAATATATATTTATTATAATAAAACGTTATTACAAGATATTCAACTGACTGTACTTCATATATAATCATGTACAATATATATGAAATGTGCTCTGATGAATTCGTTGCACTTGTGCCCCCTTGACGTACATAATCCCGACCAACGCGCTCAGCAACAAAATCGCACTCCTTTATTGTTGAGGTTCCTAAATGCCAAAAAGTTTTCTACTGTAATAGTTTCTTCCCTAGAACAGCTAAGCTTTGGAATGTAAATTAACATCTTGTAAATATTTCTTAGAGATGTGCCTCATTAGTAGCCCTTTACATCCAAGTGGCGATATGCCTTGTTAGGGAGTGAACGTAAATAAAAAAAAAAATTGCCGAAGCAATTGTTCAAAAGTTACTCCATTCTATGATCTTCAAAAACTTGACGGTCCTGGATGTGACCTTAAACTATATCCAGTGATGAGGCCCCAACTTGCGGGCTTTGGGGAGTGTGGAGCCATCATTTAATTGCCATTGCTCCCAGGTCCACTCTGACCCGGAGTGGTAGTGGTTAGGGTCCCAACTATTGGTTAAATAGAAATCGACTTGAAAACAACAAATATATTCTATTAAAAAATTTTCTTCAAAATTTTTGGATTCGGCATTAAATAACCTGAAAAGGGTTGATATGCTGTAAAAAAAAAACAAACAAAAAAAACAACAACAACTAACCTACCAACTAACTTGACATCTAATGCCTGTCGTCAGCTAATGTGGCACTTGGTTCTATTTTACCGCACCCTGACCATTATAAGGTATGCGTATGGGGAAAGGAATCACATTGTTTGTCGGTCTGTGGTTACGCTCTCCCTCTGAAAGATGTTAGGTGACATCATTCCTTACAGCAGTAGAGTGAAAGGGGCCGGGGGGGGGGGCTTTCAGTTGACTTCGACCATTTGCACTTAGGATTTCAACTCTTAAGACAGATCTGATTTTTCTAAGTAACATGGGTGTTGCTGATGGGTCCGCAGTGCTATACTAAAAGGGAAATGAGAAAGTGTTTTAACCTCCTACCCCCACCATCATGTCACCATCCCACCCTAACCCCTTAAAGATAGAAAAGAAAAAGTAAACACTTGTATCTCTTGAGTAATCACCTCGCTTCCTAAAAACTTTGGAACGACCAGACCATCTCGTGTTGAAAACGATTAAGGGACAGAAATGGACACCCTGCGAAAATCTGATAAAGTCCATCCCATCATGCAACTTTCATTCCCTCTCTCTTTTTGCTTGTCATTAAATTCTAAACCAACAAGTCCAGGGCTTTGTGGGGCATCTTAGTAGATCCAGGTTTTGCGTTTTAATCTTTGACATCTAAAGGTGTTGGCACCACAATTAGATTATTCTGTGCACAAACCTTCAAGCCAAGAAATCCGCTCAAGCCTTGCAAACATTATAATACAATTGGTTTTGTGATTTGTTAACGTCGACCTGACTCATCGAGGCAGCCATCTTAAACATGTCTTTAAACAATTCTAACTCAAACTGTTGTCCATTAGACTTTGAGTACACAAACCCTTTTTGCCATCGGACCATATAAGAAATGAAGAAAATGCAAGCATCAAATGTCGCTACACATTTGATGCTTGCATTTCAGCTGCCAAATGTAATTCTAGATGTTGACTGCATGTGGTTTACTCTTGGTGACATTTGACTCTTCAATCTATTTAGTTTTTACGAGATGCCGGGGTTTTCCGATCGTTTATCTTTCTCTTAACCTGGAAATTGTTTCTTCTTCCGAAGTTTTGACAGGTTTTACAAAAATAAATAAATGAAAAATCTGGAGAGAATTTTCTCTTTATTTGTGTGCATTAATTTTGTTAAGGCGAGCCCATGAAATAAAATTTGACCCCCCTTTATTTTTTAATTAATCTTTGCTTTTTATCAAGCATAATATTAATATAGATTTCGATTATCTCCCCCTTGTTTTTATCAAATTGTGGGATGATCTCCATTATAAATGAAAATATCAGGCATATTTATCAGATATTTTAGATAGTATTGCTTTGCATGATGAGGCAATTTAAGGATAAGAGTTAAAAGAATTGTTAGTTTGACGATGATTGCCATCATGAGAAGACTGTAAAACAAGGAGTTAATAGGACAGAAAATTATATATATATATATATATATATATATATATATATATATATATATATATATATATGATCTTATTAAACGTTCTAGTTAATGTGTACTTATTTGTTTCTTATGTCAGGTGATGCCGTACATCGTACGTTGACATACCGGTTCCCGTAAAATCAGAGAAGTTAATTCTGGGTGCTGTAAGTTCTCTCTGCTTATCTCAGCATTCTGGACTCCTCCTTGCCACTGGACTCAAGCAGTGCCGATTCAAGAGAGGTGTGGTTGAGGCTTGTGCAACCATTGCCTCGCAATTACATGCACTATAACCCTTATGGGGGGGTCCATTGTCTTTTGAGATTGAAGAGAAACTTTTTTTATGCCAGGTGATAGTTTCCTAGATTCAATTATTCTAATCAAATACAGTATATATATATATATATATATATATATATATATATATATATATATATATCAGAAAAGCAATGCTTACCTGATATAATCAGAGGTAAGCTTCAATTTAATATATATATATAATATATATATATTAATATTTATATATTCAATGAATTAATCCCAACCAAATAAAAAAGCTCAATACAGACACAATAAGCTCTGCCGAATAAGGACTTTGAAAATGGCTTTTGGAGGAGTTTGTCGAATAATAGAATTAATTGTAAATTTTAATTTACAGTTTTAAATTCTTTTACTTTCCCATATATATATATATATATATATATATATATATATATATATATATATATATATATATATATACACACACACACAGTCTTTTGCTATTTCCGGGAGGTGTGTTATATTTTTACCCCCCCACCCCCCACGAGTATTTGATGCAGATTTAAAACGTTTTACTTTCTAACAACCTTCTAAAGACACTCATACTCATTAATACGGTATGCGAGTATCCTCCGAACTAACTAACAATTGTATTTTTTTCTGTTGGAAATTTAAAAAAAATTACCAGCAAAAGAAATCTTAGGATTTTAGAGAGAAAAAACAAAACAAAAACAGCTACCTGCTGTATTCCAAACGAAATCTCCAGATCTAGTAGGAAAGCCGCTAAATTGGCAACGCTGTTTGCCGAGCATTCGTTTTGATGGCGTTATGACCCTAGCCCGGTGTACTGACGTATGATGCGATAAGGTTAATATGTGGGGTCGCGAAATGGGGAATCGCGAATAGGTGGCAATATACTGTATTATGTATTTTCATTTTGACCGTCGAAACATGTGACACGTTGTGGTTGGAGAATTGGGATTCTTATGTTTTAGCTGTTTATACTATAGGATCACCACATATCAAGTCCAAGAATAACTCGAGAATGAATGTTAATGAGATAGAATAATTATCAGCCAAAATATGATAAACATTATGGGAATAATAACATCGATCAGTGGTATAAACTGAGTTTCATTATTCTGGTGCGGTTTAAGACAGGAATTTGTTGATGTTGGATTTGATGACCAAGCTGTAATCTATAAGGAAGCAGTCTTTTGAGGTAAAAAGTGATTAGATCGTCTGCCTAAACAGAATGTGGTAAAAAATAAGACGTTAAAAATGGTTCTATATTTTCGTTTTGCTTTTTTTAATGTTTGTTTTACATATGTTTACACGAGGAAACATTTAGATTTAATTTTTTTTTAGAATTTCGCATGTCATTTGAAAAAAAATTAAAATGTGTAAATATCGACGCCATTTTGTAAAAATGAACATTTCTCTGCTTGGTAAGATGACATTTTACAAAAACTAATCTCGATTATTTTAGCATATTTACACATTTCAAACGCTTTCCTTTATATTACATGTGTAATGTTAAATAGATTTTAACTCGAACTAATTGCTCCAAGTAATAATAAAAAAATAGAACAAAACTATTTTTTCGCATTTGTTGTTGGCATATGATATCGTCATTTACATACTTTAATGTATTTTACAGGTTGGAATCTGTTGCAAAAACACTTCTCAATAGAAATTCAACTTGATGCTAGGCAAATGAGTGGGACAGAAAATCTGTATAAATGTATGCTGTAAGTTCGAGATAGACTTACTTCTGATGACTTCAAAGCAAGATTGCAATAAAGTAAAGGAAGATGTGTGCCGAAAAATATATTTCGGTAGTATAGCCACGTTGAAAGAATAGATCAGTTGTTGGGTTCGTAAGTGTAGAACAGTTAAGGTAGCAGGTCCAGTTTATAGTGAAAGGCCAAGGAAAATATAGGACAAAATGATACAGATGGAATTAAGAGAAAGAGGCATAAATTAAACGAAGACCAGACCAGAAATAGGTTAGTTGGGAAGTAAATTTTCAAAAGCCGTCCAACATATGCCACCATGTAAAACGTTAAATCCAAAAATGATGATTTTATATGCTTGTTTGTAAAGAGTATCAGTTTATCCTCCATTATATGTCTAGAATGTTCAAATTCCCTGGACCTTGTAAACCTATCCATGTACACCGAATAAACGGGGATATGCTGTCGCTGACAACATTAAACACACAACTTTCCACCCCACACCTGTTTTTTATATTATTTCTTCCTGAGACATCCACAAACTCGAAATCGTGATGTCCCTCACCTCATCTAAGCAGCCACGTCGACCACTCCCCCAGTTGGGGTATCTTATTATCTGCGCTGATTAGGTGATATTGGCATGTGCCGTTCTTGAACCAGGCTGCATTTTTGTACTCCGTGCAATTACGCACTGGCCATCTGCTAACGCGCGCGCACCAATGGACAGGCTCTTTGCTTAGTCATCGTCATCCGTTTAATGCAGTGTTAATTGACACGGTATGTCTATTCATAAATATTCATAAGTGAATGTAATACGGATTCATAACTGTAATTTAACAAATCACCGGCGAACGTAGTCTCCGCACAAGGCATTCCTGGGCCCTATGGACTCAAGTTTTATCTTTGTGTTTTCTTTTTAACCTAATTCGATAGCTTGTTTAAGATGCGTCCTAGTATTATAAAAGCAGGCTTTGTTGATCAGTCATAGATGAATTTTTATGAAATATTGTCTGTTGGTCTGTGATGCTTCAATCTGAAATAGCATCTTTCAATGCGTTCACTTATTTCTGTCTCGTACTGCCAGATTAGGCTGTATGAAGGTACCGGCATACTGCGCCAAATCTTGATGGTAGTGTATGGTTCCTTTTCTTTTGCAAAACTCAATCATGTTCTGCAAAAACAAAAAATAAAATTTCCTCTACAAATCTACCAAACCAAGCCAAAAGCAACGAATAAATATTTGAAGAAAGAAATTGAAGCATAAAAGCTTTCTTTTTGTTTTTTCCCCGAATTATTTGATATCAGATTATCTAACCCGAAAATGATATGGTGAAAATAACGAAACTTAACACCATGAATAAATATTTAAAGATATAAAGACTTTGAAATAATCCTTTTTTTTAATTACTGGATTGGGCATTAGAAAAGGATTGATCTATTATATATATAAAAGTGAACGTGTGTGTGCGTGTGTACATTTTCCTACGCAATAACTCTCTCAATTTCGGTCTACAGACTCGAAATTTGATATACAGGGTACTGAGATTTGGAAGAATCTTTGTAATCCGTTTTCGGCCAGAAATTTGTCTTTTAAGGGGTTAAAGTTCAACGATTTGACCTTTGAGAACTCTACCAAACTCCTCCGCCAATTTTTGGTCTAAACACTTGAAATTTTAGATATAGGTTCTTTGGATCTGGATCTAACTTCATTTGAGTCCAAAATAAATGTTAAGGGGTCATAATAGGGATCAAAGTTTTAAAAAATTTACCTTTTTTTTTTTGCTCAACATACACCCCCAAACACCCGGGCAACGCCGGGCTGAAATGCTAGTATGCTATAAAACAAAAAAGAACAAATCACACATTTTCATAAGTGCTTGTCATTCATCATCTACCTTCAATTTGAAATAAAATAATTCTACAATAAGTATTTGAGGGTGTTAGAATATTAATGCTAATAAACGACTTCTCTCATTCACAAATAGTATTCGAATTAGCTAACTCTCGGATACGTCCACACATCTCTATTAGTGGCTTTGTCTGTCGATCAGTCTGTCAGATTTTAGTTCAAATAAAGCATTATTCAGGCTAAATGCATTAATAAGTATTGTTATGAGGGGCTCTGTTTGCCAGTGATTGTTTGAAATAGCTTTTTTACATCTCTACCAGCAGCTTTGTCACTCTGTCCGTTGAAATAAGATGAGAAGTGGTAGAGATGCTACTGGGAAAGATAGGAATTTGCATCTTCCCAGTAGCTATGAGTTGCCATTTTTCAAAGTCCAAGATAACTTAAATCAAATCATATCGTTTGCTCTTTCGCCTGAAGGATGAAAATTATGAAAGTGTTGAAAATGATGAATGGATGGACATTGTTTGATTACTTATGGGAATAGTTTATCAATATGAATAGATTAGGACTTGTGTTCAATTAATCGCATAAATTAATCATTTCCAAAAGGCTTTATATTTTAACATTGAATAACCTAAAAAGGGTTGATATTTTGGAGAGCAGATCAAATTTCTTCCTCCATTCTTATGACAATTACTCACAAAAAATAACCAATTATTATATGTCTGAATATTTTTTGTTTTTGTTAAATTTTCACATTTAAATCAAAGTTATTTTTCATATAATTATCTTCATTACAAAACTACCGCACGACTGCTTTTTAGCTGACTACAACATAGTTGTTTTCAAGTCCAATGTAAACCAGTTCTTGCTGAACCATCGTAAATCATCAAATTCTACCCAATTTCCACCACTAGCGATGACTACGCTGTTATCTTACTCATCCTCTGTTACCTATTAACTCTTATCCTCGAATAGCTTTAAGGCACTGATAAGTGGTTACTTTCATGTAAAAGAAAACTCTTTTTATAATAGATTCGATAAATACTATTTCTTGTAAACGCTTTTTCTCGTCTGAATTTTAGCAACATAAATCTTGGTTCGTACTTAGATGGTTGACAGTTTGCTAACACCATATCTTAGAACCAAACACTCCGCCTAGGTGTATGCATGGTTAGCAGGGTAGTTGGGAGAAAAACGAGTGACAAACTAGTGCCCCTGTCCCGGGAGGTGGTAAGCCCGCTTAGCTCTACAAAATCCGGGGATAAACGTCAGTCAGATGGGTTTTGGGGATTGAAAAAAAGCTTCCCAATACCATTTCTCTAAGAAGGTGCTTTCTTACTAATTTCGTTTTTTAAATTTTTTATTTCTTATTTAGTCTACAGTTTTATTTGCTATTATTTTATATCTTTTCCCAATTATATTGGAACACCTTTAATGGAAATCCTGGAATGAATTTTTTTTTCTTCTGTAGTTGCTGTGAATTCATGAAGAATGTTTTATAATAAAAACGTAATAGATAAATAAGATAAAATCCTTGTGGATTAAATAAAAGGATTACAGAATCTGAACAAGGAACTAAACAAAAACAAAAAAAAAACAAAAACGAAAGTGATAAAAATCTGTGGCTCCAGCAAAATTAAATAATGCTTTCCAAATTAAAAAAAACAAACCATCTGACTAAAAAATAAAAATGAAGGGATGATAAAACAAAAAGCTGGTCATGTAACCTGTACAGCGTTAAATTTAACCTTCAACGACTTTCTGCTGCTTCAAAGCCCTTCTAGATGTTCGCGTTGTTTCCTAGTTTATTTTCATTTAAACAAATGAAAATGAATGAAGCTGAAACAATTCTAATCTATACTAAGTAGGAGTTTTCTCCCTTTATTACAAAACATAATTATTTGATCTCCAATTAACTCTAAGGTCGTTACAGAATAAAATTTGTCCCTTTTTGTTGCTTTTTATAGGTGATATTTTTTCATGAAGTTTGGCATGTCCTGCCCCATATTCCTGGATCAGTCTGACATGTCAGAGAAGGATTAAGAGCCCAATAGTTTCGTGTGATGTATTTCTTTTCCACGTACAACCCCCTTTCCAATCTCCAACTGAATCCAAATCCAAGGAAGTTATGAAGCCTAACAGAAACAAAACAGGGACCTAATCCCTACGAATGTCCCTTGACCAATCAGCAGATAATTGAAATCGAAGAAATTAGTTGCTTTATTACCGGCCGACCTAATCGCATCAACTAAAGTGGATTATCTGCTCATGCAGCAAATGGACAGACATGAATTTGACCCTAGAGTTCATCAGTATCGGGGCAAAGGTCATTTTTCGACAGAAACCTGTCTTTTCCAAACTGAAGCAATTAGTAAAAATTATTAATTAGGACAAATGAATGACTTGTTAATACTATTTATAATTTTCTTTAATTAATATCAGAACTTAATTATAGAATAGCATGACAAAATTTTAAAATGCGTGCGTGTCAATACACACGCACACACACACACACACACACATATATATATATATATATATCATAATTTCGTAATTTAAATTTTATAATGTGAAATAGTTAAATTTCAAATCTAGAATTTATATTATATGCAAGACAAAGAATACAATTCAAAAAGTATATCTCCTTAGCCTATAGGTTTTCGATGTTTACCCATCTCCTCGGTGGAAAAAATATTAGTAAATATTATAAATGGTTTATACGTAATAAACATTGAAAATCATAATTAAAAGTTTTTAAAGTTTTAAAATTATAGACTAAGGGAAATTATACATTGGTTCAAAACGAAAAAGATATTGAATTTCATATCAAAATTGTATGGTAAATTCCGAAGGGTGAGTCTTTGGTAGCAGTGAGGTAAAGGGATCCAATCCGTATTTTGAATCTTTCATGTCACAAGGTAACAATCAAAGTAGGTATAATTCTCCCCAGAATGTGCTGCTGCTATCGCGCACAGAAATCACTTTTTCCATAGCTACCAACGTAATAGATGCACTGAGACTAAAGCTGCTTTTAGGTCTGCTAGCAACCACTGTAAAAGAGTAATAAAAAATGCAAGAGATCTATATGCCCAGTCTGTTAAATCCAAGGTAGTTGATCAGCGGCTTGGATCCCACCAGTTTTGGCAAATAACAAATAGGATCCTGAACAGAAGTGTGCGCTCTATCCCAACCATTATCAATGGACCAGAGATCATCTCGTCAGCATCAGACAAGGCCAAACTATTTGCAAAGAACTTTGCAGCTAATTCTACCCTATGCGACGAAGGCCATCAACTCCCCATATTTCCTCCTATAACACAGAACAAGCTAGGTAACATACAAATATCCGTGCATGAGGTCACCAAGCTAATAAAGAACCTAGATTCCAGTAAAGCAACTGGCCCTGATGGCATCCCAATTATAGTGTTAAAAAAGCTTCAACCAGAACTTGCTCCCATACTTACGAAACTATTTAAGCGCTGCCTTAAGGAGAAGTGCTTTCCGACTCCCTGGAAGACCTCATCAGTTTGCCCTGTATTTAAGAATTCAGGTGAGAAGTCATCTCCCTCTCAATACAGACCAATAAGTCTCCTGTGTGTTATGAGTAAGTTGCTGGAATCCATATTAAATAGAGAAATAGTCAACCACCTCAGCAGGAATAACCTTCTTAGTGACACACAATATGGTTTCCGCTCTGCAAGATCTACCGCAGATGTGCTGACGGTTATATCCCACAGGATTAGTGAATCTCTTGACAAAGGCTTCCTTTCTAGGGCAATTGCTCTCGACATATCAAAGGCTTTCGACAAGATATGGCATAAGGGTCTACTTCACAAGATTTCCAGCTACGGTATAACTGGAAATGTTTTCTCAATCATTAAATCATTTCTCTCCGATAGGCTCATAAGAGTAGTGGTAGATGGACAAAAATCGGAGGCCTGCAATATAAATGCTGGAGTCCCTCAGGGATCAATCCTGGGCCCAACTCTCTTCCTGATCTACATCAATGACCTCCCTAAACACATACTTAAATCATTCGTTGACATCTATGCTGATGACACGACCATCTACGGCAACACATCAAAGGCTGTAAATGACAAAGTTCTCTCTGATTCTCTCTCCTCTGATCTCGAGCGCGTGGTTCAGTGGGGGAAAAGGTGGCTGGTTACCTTTAATGCATCCAAAACCAAACTGCTATCCTTACATCATCAACGCTCTGATCCCCATCTTGCATCAATTGTGATGGATGGCTCTCGTCTGGGTGAGGCCCCGTGTTTTGACAAGCTTCTGGGTTTGACCTTTACTCCTGATCTGAAATGGAACACGTACATCAAGTCTGTTGCCAAGGTCGCTGGAAAGATGGTGGGATCCTTCTACCGCTCCAGAAGATATCTCACTACGGATGCAATTCTCTATCTATATAAAAGCCAAGTACGTCCAAGGATGGAATACTGTTGCCATATCTGGGCAGGAGCTGCTAAAGACAGCCTATCCTGCCTTGACAGAGTACAAAATAGACTTCGTGGCTTAGTGGGGGATGCCCTTTTCTCTACCCTGCAACCTCTCTCCCACAGAAGAGACGTTGCGAGCCTGTCCTTGTTTTATCGTTATTTCCATGGAAGATGCTCGTCTGAACTCCAATCTCTGGTCCCCCCTCGCCAATCTTTCACGAAAAACACCCGTCTAGCTGAATCCACTGTGAAAAATTTCCCCCACTCTATATCTGTGCCTAAATCAAAACGCAGATTCCATGAACAAAGCTTCTTTCTTAGAACTGCACGCCTGTGGAACTCTGTTCCGTCTGTCTGCTTCCCTCCGGACTACAACTTGGATGTCTTCAAGTCCAATGTTAACAAATTCCTAATGAACCGCCCCCTTAAGTAAACATTTCAGCAAATCTCCTCACTAACGTAATGTACTTGCAATAACCCTTATCCCTGAGTGGCTTCCGGGCCTTGATAAGTGGTGATCACTGTGTAAAAAAAAAAAAAAAAAATTCCTTAGTTTCTCCTTTGGTTAGATGATGAGTCCTGTAAATATTTTATTATAAGTCTGGTGAAGCCAATATTTTGTAAGACCGATAATCACTAGATTTCCATACCAGTAGCTCTCTTGCATTACATTATTCTGATATATATATATATATATATATATATATATATATATATATATATATATACTAAAGGGGCGAGCGCTTTAAGACTAGTACGAATAAGCTTCTATCAAATTAAGAACAGAGTTCTCTCCCTTGGAAATAAAAGCCTCTTTTATGACTTATGTTCATGAGGATAAATAAGATTTATTTCTCTCTATTCTGTCAAAAGAACTACAAGGTTGGAGCATTGAATCTTGATAATCAGTCGGATCCGAGATTCGGATCATGTGACTGATGGAATGGTTGTAGGTAATCACACTGATAATTCTAAGAGGATAATAAAATTATTTTGTAATACTAATTATATGATTATGTAAACATTAGGAAGAACCTGCGTGGATCAACCAACGTTTTGACGTTACTAGGTCTCGTTGAGTTTTCTAAAAATCTAGAACTCTTAGATGTATTTAGGTTGAAACATTGGTCGATTTATGTTAGTCCTTCTAATGTTTATATAATCATATAATTAGTATTAAAAAATAGTTTTAGTTTTACTATCCTTTATATATATATATATATATATATATATATATATATATATATATATAATTTATGTATAATTAGCGGGGAAAAGGGCACCCGGCTTTGCCCAGTCGTAAAATAAGCTTAAATATGATATTTTACTTTGTCCAGATTTCGTATATATTATTATAGAATCGTGAGTTAAAAAGTAAAAAGTATGTCAGTGCCATCAGCTAGAATCGAAACCAAAAGCAAAACTGTAGCATTCAAAGCTGTACCAACATGACAAGCATATGAATTTATTAAAAATCAAAAATAAACTAAGATGAATATGCAAAATGTATAACGATTTTTTTCAATTTTGCCCCAATTTTGTACTCTGTATAAACTATTTTAATCGGTCCAAAGTCTCATAAAAGAATGGTCCATAAAAAATTCAATCATTTGAATCCTCTAGTGCTGCTTTGCAACTTTTAGTTTCGGAAGAGATAGCTTGAAAATATGGAGACAGATAGACATAGTTTTAAAATTAGATATACACGTATATTTGAAGGAAGTGGTGTTTGATCAACACTACTGGGGAGCAATGATTTAATTTACTGGTTTGTTTTAAATCCCCGAAGCAGTTTCATGTTAAACAACTGTTGTTCCCTTTAAGAAAATTGGTATTATTGTTTGTTCATACAAGTAAAACTATTTAGCGATGAAGAAAATTAACTGACTTTCTGACAAAATAATTTTCTAACAAAGAACTCTATTTCGTTTTAATAGTTTTAAAGGTTTTAAAGAAACTTTCAAGATATATATATATATATATATATATATATATATGGAGAGAGAGAGAGAGAGAGAGAGAAATAAAAAGGAACAAACCGTATTATGTGTTCATCAACGTTTCGTCTTTATTTCGAGACTTCCTCGAAATAAAGAGGAAACGTTGATGAACACATAATACGGTTTGTTCCTTTTTATTTCTCTATTTTGTCGGACTACTATTTCCATTATTTTCATCATATATATATATATATATATATATATATATATATATATATATAATACACAGTAATGTCCAAACAAGGTTGTTTAAAATTCCCAAATTCATACCAGAATTGTCCAAATTTTACCAAAACAGGTAATAGCGTTGAGTAACGGTTTTCCATGACAGTTTTAGAACTTGATGGTTCAATCCTTACTACAGGTAATTTCTATCTAATTTCTTTACATATGTAAAAGCCACTTTGTCTTTATGAGTTCCTTCACTATGGAATCTGCAACTACAAGATCGATATCTTTGAAATTTCACACAAATGTAATGTATGTGTTTGAGTGTGTTCTTAGATAGGTTTGTGTTGAAATGCCTTTGGCAAGTATCAAAAGTCGATAATAAAAAAAAAATTGATTAAAGAACGAACAGTCTGATTTTGACCAAAGTTTACATCTTTATTCAGCCTAATTAGCACAAGTGCATTTAATAAGTTTTATCACCGCACAAGCAGAAGGACCCGGCATATAAATCAACAGTAGGGTATTTGATAAGACAGCAGCATGGTCGAAATGAATGTTTCTGTTTAGAGCACATTTGAACCATGGTCCATGAATTTTTCATTTTAAATTTAATTCAAGCCATTTTATATAAAATAATTTCATAAAGTCAAGAGAAGGTTCTTTACAGTGCAATGTGAATTACGATGTATTGTAGACTCTCACTGAGATGAGGTATGTGAAGCTTCATCTTAGTGCATTACAGTGGGTTCCCAACTATTGCAGGCGATCAATAGATTTGATTGAAAAATAGGCGATTTCACTGATTTTTTTTTTTTTTTGTAACGATTAAAGTATTGGAAGTGTGGCACATTCTTTGATCCTTATTTCATCCCGAGCAACGTCGGGTCTTCCTGCTAGTAATAATTAAAAAGTAAAAATAAATAGCACTTATACAAAAGCGAAAAAGAAAGTGAAAGAAAATCTGACGCCTTCAAAATGATACCAATCTCATGGAAATCCGTCGCCTCTGTCGAAAGTTTTATGCAGACATACATACATACATTTTAAACAGACAGGTGAGATTTCTATTATAGATGATAGAGTTGAATAATGAATATTATATATATATATATATATATATATATATATATATATATATATATATATATATATATATATATATATTCATAATTTAATAATATATATATATATATTATTCATAATTTAATAATATATATATATATATATATATATATTCATAATTTAATAATATATATATATATATATATATTCATAATTTAATAATATATATATATATATTATTCATAATTTAATAATATATATATATATATATTATTCATAATTTAATAATATATATATATATATATATATATATTATTCATAATTTAATAATATATATATATATATATATATATTATTAAATTATGAATAATATATATATATATATATATATATATATATTATTAAATTATGAATAATATATATATATATATATATTATTAAATTATGAATAATATATATATATATATATAATTATTAAATTATGAATAATATATATATATATATATATATTATTATTAAATTATGAATAATATATATATATATTATTATTAAATTATGAATAATATATATATATATATTATTATTAAATTATGAATAATATATATATATTATTAAATTATGAATAATATATATATATTATTAAATTATGAATAATATATATATATATATATATATATATTATTAAATTATGAATATTATATATAATTGAATAATGAATATTATATATATATATATATATATGTTACAGAAGACCAATTCAAAACCACATGACACCGGCTATGTAAGTCATAGTTGGGAAGTTTTGTTATATTTATCTGCTTATTTTTTTTTATAGAGTATTAATTCAGCGTGTTTTTCAGAAAGTGAAAAATCTTAGATATTGAAATTAAACTAAACCCTTATTTTTTAGTTGCTTTTAGCCTTGATAATTAACTCATTCGTAAACAAACAAACAAGAAAGACTAATTACAGCAAGCACCTACAAATACTTTAAACAGTTTTGAATATTAGTTCTAAGGAACCTCATTAAATGTGAAAGAAAAAAAAAACATCTGTTTTAATTTCTTTCATTTTTGTTGGATTTATCAAATGGCTTCAAAGCTAAAATGACCTTTTCAGACTACCTTACTGTTGAGGCCGCTTACGATTCAGCGCATACTCACCCCTATGTAAATATAATTACATTTTTTTTATATATGATTTTTATTCTGTTTAGTATGTACACTATTTGTTTCCTATTTTAGATACATTTTTTTAAGATCTTGTATTTTCGATTTCTGCTGAATAGGAGAAGAACTGGTTGGTTAAATGTGCCAAATAAGCCCAGGTAGTGGTGGGAGAGATCTATCTTCTTCCGCTTTCAAGCACACACATAGGATAAGAATGTGACTCTGGAGACTGTAGACCTAGGGCTGGTCTGATTAGTTGACGAGTCAGTTGCTGTGGTAGCAATTACATAATTAATTATTTTTAGTGTCTCAGCTGCCATGTCAATCTCACTCATCATTGCTAGTTTTACCCGCTAAGTCATCTAATCTCGTCATTTTTGCCCTGTGAAACTTTTTTCTGCAATTGTTCGCACTATAACCCAGCTGGGATTTAACGAGTCGTACTCCACATTTCTCCGCTTATTAAATCATGCCTTCAAAAAGAGCATGTGCTTCTACTGATGTTTGCACCTTGCCGTTGCCAAAATCATTCTTATTCTTAACAATTAGTGAACATTTCAAGCAAATATTCTTGTAACGTGGAGAGTACCATACACAGGCAGCAAGAATGGGAACGCATACATAAAAGACATTGTCATGGCTCCACATAAGATGGACTCCATCTACCATGCTAGAAAACTACTCCTACCTGACAGTATCCGGTACCTCTGCAAAACCATCGTTCGTCAATCCATAGACTTTTGTTGTCACATCTGGGCTGGTGTATTTATCACTAGTCTCTCTTAGAGAGTGTCCAGACCAAAAAGTCCTGCATTAAGCAACATTGAAGCTGGTCAGTACCAAATGGGTGACCATTTGAGGCTTCCAGGTGCTGTATGTGTTCTCTGCTTATCTCCGCATTGTTTCCAGTCGTCCTGAACTTGTCCTTGTCACTGGACTCAAACAGTGTCTATTCAGGAGAGGTTTGGTTGGGCATTGCGCAACCCCTGCTACACAATTACATGTGCAGCTGCCCTTACAGGAGGTATCCTTTGTCTTTCGAGACTGAACCGAAGCATTGAAGTACCACATTATTAACTAGGCTCTAACTCCTGTCTCATCACCACAATGTTGCATTTCTGCGTTTGTCTTACAAGAATTTTAATGGAATGTGCTCTGATGACCTAATAAGCCAGATCCCCTTCCATCGACAAACAACAAAATCTCCCCTTTCATTGTAGAGGTCACCAGATGCTGGAAAGACTCTTATCTTAACAGCTTATTTTGAACTACTAGACTATGGAATTCCCTCCCTGTTTTCTGCTTCCCTCACTACCAAAATGTAGAAATTGGAATATAATGTGAACTGTCCAACATGGTGCCTATGTAGATGTGGTCTTAAATAGTAGCCTCTTACGTACAAATGGCAATATGCCTTGCTTGGAGTGAAAAAGAGAAAAAATAAAGAAAAAAGGCTTTTGATTCTGCAGGCTGCAGGTTCACTGAACATATAATTTATTAAATAATGAATTTGATCTGGTGGATTCTTTATTCTAATCTTGGTCGATGTAACCTCCAACCTTCTTCAGGTTCATCTTTTTGAACTCGGGAATATAATAGTCTTAATAATACAATCTAAAAAGATTTCAAACGGAACTAAATTTTTTGTTTTTACTATTGAATCCCCATTTATCAAGGCCCTAAGGCACATGAGGATGTGTTTATGGGAAGGAATGATTATCGCCCATAAGTTGTTTGTTTTCTAGTTTCACCACTAGAAATGATTTTGTTCGAAGGTTAGAAAAAGGCAAACTTATGTGTGAGGAAACGTATATATCATATTTATTTATATAAAACTATACAAATAAATGGACATTAGTCTTTTTTTTATCGAATGGGGGATTTTTATTTTAATGTTTTGGTTTGGTTGGTTGGTTGTTTTTGTTTTACGGCATATCAACCTTTTTCAGGTTATTTAATGCCGAATCTGATGATTTTGAAGAACGATTTTTAATGGAATATATTTGCTTTTTAAGTCTGATTCTATTTAACCCATAGTTGGGACCCTAACAGGTACTACCACTCCGGGTCAGAGTGGACCTGGGAGCAATGGCAATTAAAGGGTGGCTCCACACTCCGCAAGGCCCGCAAGCTGGGGCCTCACCATCGGATATAGTTTTAGGTCATATCCAGGACCAATGTTTTGGTTTAGTAGTACATTTGGCAAACCTTTAGTGTTAGCATATTTTCATAGATGATGGCTAAAAATAAAAAGGCCTCAGTTTAGTCTTGAGAGACAATAGATATCCCCTGCAAGAGTACTTGTATAAGGGTTTATAGTGTAGCAAGGATTGTACAATTTCCAGAAGTACTTCGCTTTATTAAGCATTATTTGAGTATTGGAAAAGTTCAGAACAACTGAAACAATGTTTAAAAACGAGAAAAGGAAAGAAATACTGGCTAACCTTCATTTATTCAAGGAATAAATATAATGCTACAATCCTACTATTTAAATGGAAAAAACCAACACGCTTTTAAAGTCAGAGTTGTACCCTGGTCCTCAAGTGGATTTGAACTTTAATAAGCGACGACTCATCAGTAAAAAAGAAAAAGTATTAGACTAAATTCCACACAATGAGAAATATATTTAATCAGCAAATGTTTTGATGAACGTTATATTTTTCTGGATAGTTCAAAAACATAATTTTTTGACAGAAAAAAATAACACATAGCAAATTTATTATATTTTTATGAAAATAGTGTAAATTGTATTTTAAATATAGATCTGACCAAAATCAGATACATTAATAAGTATTAATGAATATCTAGAAATTAATCTTGTGCTACAAAGTTCAATACAAATAATAAAATCACATTGAGAGAGACAACCTTCAATTTACTTTAGTCCAGCACCTCTTGGCAGACAATTTACTTTTTCCCTGTTTTTTTTTTAATGTTCCCTTTTTATGTAACGTTTCACTTGCTTCTTTCTTTGGTAAAAACCCACTGCACATCGAAATTGCTGGTTCCTTTCTCAGACAATTACAACATCATCATGTATTATGATATTCGAAAACGAAGCGACATCAAGGGGAGATCACTCGTATATTTTTGTTCAGGGTTGCCATTCCATAGAATTTTGCCCTTTTTTTAAGCAGTTTGTCCTTCAAAAATTGTATTTAGCCTTTGTCAAAGCATAGCGTATGGACTTAAGGAAAGAACAAGCATTGATTGTATTGAACTATGTAGAACAATATTACTTTCTGAGCATTTATTAGTAATTAATAATTTATCTCATTTGGGTCAGTTCTATATTTAAAATACAATGAAACTATTTTATAGAAATATTAATAAACTCATATATACTGTGTTATTTTTTTTCTATCCAAAAAGTATTTTTTGTGCGATTCAAAAAAAATACCAGCTTTATTAAAACGCATTTTTTGATTGAATATATTTTTTTTCCGTGGGATTTCTGCTTGTTTTAAATTAATGTCGCAAATAGTTCAAGTAGCAAAGTTTGCAAGCAATAGTAAGCCGGTAAAAGACAGGTAGCAAATATATATATATATATATATATATATATATATATATATATGTGTGTGTGTGTAGAAGGTGATTGGAAAGCAACTCCCTATAATTGCAATTTATACAGAAATATATTTCTTACAAAAGATGAATAGAGGAGAGGGTGGAATGTCCCATTGTTTTTTTTTTGTTTGTTTGTTTAGTCCTCACATTCGATATTTTTGACGATGGAAAAAAAATGCCGTTTTCTGGGTCAAGTGTTGCTTTGAGTTGGTGATGTATTGAAATTTTAAATCTTCTCATGATATTCATCACTATTCGTCTGTCAATCCTAATCTTCAAATTGGTTTTTAATGTTTGCTCAATAACAAAAAACAAAAATTAATTAAATATTTCCTTGTGAAATCAGTTTAAAAAGTTTCCAGGCGCCTTGCAAAGCTAGTTTTGAATGCTGGCACCTATATTGAATTTTAAATAAAACCTCATGTTATATATTTTATTTTTATTGTTTGTAAGAATCATATTTCAGTATTAAATTAACGGATTTACTTTCTAATAATCATTATATATATATATATATGTATATATATATATATATATATATATAATAGTGTTGGGATGATTACGGGAATCGTAAAAATCAGAACTTTATTAGAATCGAAAAATATTGTGGCTATTTTCCGATGCCAAAAAAGATTCTGTTGTTTTTATTTTTGTTTAAAACAAAATCTTATTTATTTTTATTTATGTTAAAATAGTAATGTTAATACTAGCAGGTCGTAAAATTCGCTTAAATATATCTTGATTAATGCAGATTTCGTATTTATTATATTATATTGGACCCAACATATAGTAATGATTTAAAAAGTTAAAAAAAATAACTTGTGCACCACTACTGATATTCGAAACCAAAACGTTTAGCTTACGATTTACTTTTTCCTTTGACTGAGCTATGAAAACATGATTGCTACAAGGCTAAAAATTGAAACCTGACTAATAGTTATTACGTTATGCATGCATATTTATATTGCCGTCGTTTGATCTTCATGTGGCAAATTCCATTTTTTTTAATTTCATACTTTTCGCACCGATATTCCCCGTCTAAAACCTAAATATAAAGTTTCGCATAGGTTCGAATACCCTATATATTAAGTCTCATGTCTCTAGACACAAAATTGACAGAAGTTTGGTAGGCAAAAAATTTTAAAACAAAAATATATACGCATACATAAATATATATAGAAAGAGGTTCGTGTTTAGAACTTTTTACGCAAATATTATGCAAGTATAAATCATGTAGAATATCTGCATGAATATAATTACACGTAATAGTTAACTAAAGATGATCATCTCGAAAGAAAACCGAAAAAAAATAATAGGGAATCAATTAAACTGAATGTTTTAAAAAATATGCAAATTAGCTAGAGCATTTGCAGATGAATGGAATTCCACAACCATATATAACAAAGTTGTATTCTCTTTTTAAATAAATAGAAAAAAAAGGTTTTTAATATGAATATCAATATACAAAAATAATTATATGAGTATAGATGTATTGATAATCGCCCAACAGTCTATTATTACGTTTGAGAACATATGCACATTTAGCATCTGTTTTTACCATAATCAGGGGAAAAATAACAATTATATCGTGAAATATTTAGAGATCTATAAAGAATCAGACTCTTTATTAATAATCAGTTATTGTATCAGAATCGGGAAAAATATTGGAATCGTCCCATCACTGATATATATATATATATATATATATATATATATATATATATATATATATATAATCAACACTTATAAAAACAAATGGCATTGTACATTGTGTCACAATTGGAAGTTCAAAATCCACTGTGAAAAATTTCCCCCACTCTATATCTGTGCCTAAATCAAAACGCGGATTCCATGAACAAAGCTTCTTTCTTAGAACTGCACGCCTGTGGAACTCTGTTCCGTCTGCCTGCTTCCCTCCGGACTACAAGTTGGATGTCTTCAAGTCCAATGTTAGCAAATTCCTAAGGAACTGCCCCCTTAATTAAACACTTCATCAAATCTCCACACTAACGTAATGTACTTGCAATAACCCTTATCCCTGAGTGGCTTCCGGGCCTTGATAAGTGGTGATCACTGTGTAAAAAAAAAAATGGTGGTTGATGACTTGTTTATTCTTATAAATGATGTCAGTGTATTAAATTAAAATGATTTCTTGGAATATAATCATGTAAAATTGATTATCCAGCCTTTTTATAGCATGTGTGCCATGGCATTCATACATTTGAATCTCGTCCGACTAAAGCAATCCTGGTGTAAACCATTCAATTCCCAATGGATTATCACTTCTCCTTTCGAACAAATAGTCGCGTTATTTGATTAAACATGGCTGCCGATATTATCTGTTGGCTGAATGGATTCTCTACAGATAGTCCTTCTACGGTTGTGATTTTTTTTTGTTTCCTGCTATATTCATCTGAAATGATTCTATAAATTTAGTTTGATTTAATTATTTTTCACAATTTTTACATTATTTTATTTTTAGTGTTAATACATTTGCTTAAAATATGAACGATCATAATTCATAGAAACAAATTTGGATTTCTTTCTCAAATATGACAACTTAAACTGAAAGAACAATCGAAAGGTGAAGAAAAAATGAAAATGAAAAAAATTAATTTTATTAAATTTTTCTTATGGATTTTAGTTTCTTTTTATATTTTAAGTAAATCTCACCATTTTCTCCTTTCAATAAAAGAAAAATTGGTGATATATATATATATGTAAAGTCTCCTCATCATTGTAACTCTGTAATTTATCATGTTAAATTCCAGTGCAATGCTAACTACATTGGTAGTACTAGTCAATGTTTGACAATCAAATTGCTCAGCATGTACTTTCAAGATACATAATGAGTAGACAGACTGTAGTTAGAAGTCATATAGTGATTTCTCATTAATCACACGCACACACACATATTTCCTGTATTTACATAGAGAGATATAATTTCATGCATTTTCAGTATTTACTTAAAGAGTGCTCAATACACGAGTAGAGCTAGGTAGTAATTTTTGAAAATATATGGCAAAGTATATTCTGTGTTTCTTCCCCATAGGAAATTGTCATGCTAGAATATTGTGTGTGTGTGTGCATATATATATATATATATATATATATATATACACACACATACATGAGTGAAAATGGAGTTTGCAAATACTTTCATCGAAAGATATGTAAGAAATCCTGCGAACAGATACCCGAGTGAACAGTTGGAAATGACACCTACACCATTCACTATGACTACGTAATTCTTACTGGTACATATCTAGAAAACGCAGCCGTTCAACCAGATAAAATAGTTTGAGATAGAGTGAATAAAAAGCGACCATAATAGAGATTAATGTACTCAAGGAAACAGAGCTTAAGAGATGAAAGGGAAAAGATAACAAAATATCAAGGACTTATGTATGACATGAAACGAAATTGGAAAAGGGATTTCAATTATACCAACCATCATGGAAGCAACTTGGCTTATGAAAAAAGAACTTAAAAAGTACTTAGCAAGTATACCCAGTGAACCAATGCAAGTAAGATGCAAACAACTGCACTGAAAGGGACCTTAAAAGATCTCTTGGTTGGACTCGCTAAAATAGGGGTAAATGTCAGACATCTAGTTGGATGCCCGACCCCCTAGAACAAAAAGGTGAAGAAAAGTGAAAAGTAATATAGACACCTACCAGCTAACAAACACATGAGATATTATATTTTATTCACTAAAAGTTTTTGCATGAGTAAGTATTAATTATTAGTCGCTGACAATAACCAGTGGTATTCCCTGGAGTCAATGACCCCCCCCCCACCAGATTTCCAGCAATATCCACCTCTTTCGCTAACCATTGCAAATGGTTTTATGTTATAACAGTCGCTTACCATTGATTTCTTACTGGAAACAATCATTTACTGTTGAGATTTCGATGGCAATGAAATTCCTAAAAGTCTCAGTACTATCTGCATCCCTTCTAGTGGAGGTCTGCTTTGTGATCTCCTTCCACGTTCCTTCCATTTTTTTCTTGACCTTTCACAACCATTTGTATGCTATCAACCGAACTCACATTGTATGAGTGTGTGTGTTTTATAGGAAGGTGTGAAACAGTTTATAAGATGCTCTCTATTGATGTGATACTTTATGTTTTAAGTATATTGTAAACTTCTTTTGAGAGACAGAAAACTGTCTGAGCAGGAAATGAAGTATTGTTTAACATTTTTAAATTTTTTTTCTCTTTGTTTCATTATTTTTGTTTTACATATAAACATAATTATGAGAAATACTTGTTTGTTTTATGGCCATTTGGTATTTATTTTAGTTTCTTTTGTCTTATTTTTTTAAATCTTTCTTAGTTTTTCTTTTTCTCTTTTTTCTCTTTTTCTCTTTTCTTTTCTCTTTTCTTTTTCTCTTTTTCTCTTTGTTTTCTTTTTCTCTTTTTCTCTTTCTGTTTTCTTTTTCTCTTTTTCTCTTTCTGTTTTCTTTTTCTCTTTTTCTCTTTCTGTTTTCTTCTCTTTTTCTGTTTTTTTCTTTTTTCCTCTTTTTCTGTTTTTTCTTTTTTTTTCTTTTTATCTTTTCTTTTTTCTGCTTTTTCTCTTTTCTTTTTTTCTCTTTTCCCTTTTTCCCTTTTTCTCTTTTTACTCTTTTTTCTCTTTTCTCTTTTTTCTCTTTCTTTCTTTTTCTTTTGTATTTTTCTTTTGTGTTCTTTTTCTATTTAATTATCTCCCTTTTTCATTTCTTTTTATTTCGTTTATTCTTTATTTTTCGCTTTTTTTGTGACATTTTCTTTTATCCTTTCAGTTTCTTTGTTCTTTTTTCACTTTTTATACTGTCTATTTTTTTTAATAACTTTCTTTGTCTCTTCGTAATTTATTTGTTTTACTGCATCAATTTATTATCGCCTCTTTCTTTCTCATATCTGAAGAGGGAGGGGATTGATAGTCTAATGGATACTATTGTAAACATTGGTATTGACATTTATATACACTAGTTGGAAAGCTATATACCACCACTCCCTCCCCAGCTACTTGTATTTCATTAATTGTATACCACCAATCGTTTACAATGGAGTAAAAATGAACTGAATTCACGGGTCTGTCAATATTTACAAATATATACAAGTAAAATATACCAAAGAAACGCAAGTTATGCATAATTGGAATATGACACATTTCTAAAAAATGAATTTTTATCCGAATAATATCCGTGTACGATCGTCTTGCTTAACTAGTGGGCGGTTAAATCCATTGACTGAATACACTGCTATTTCTGAGTTTTCCTTCTTGGAGAATAATTGTCCTAGCAAGGTTTAAGAGTCTAGTCTACCTTTCTATTTTAGCCATAGTTGACTCGCAGCGATGTATACTTTTCAGAGTTTTCTTTCTTAGTGACTGTGTAGTACCAGATCAGGCTGTCTGAAGATATAGGCTTCCTGATTAAAATGCATGAAACACTGATGTAATTGTTTTTCCTTTTTACTTTGCAAAACTGAACTATTCTTTGCAAAGCTAAAGAAAAAAAAAAACATTTTTTCAACAAAAACTAAACACTATATTCGAAGATACAAACAAGTAGAAACATAAAAACATTGCCCTAAATGATTGAATCTGAAAAAAAGGTTGATATGCCGTAAAACATGACAACTAAACTAAACACCATAAATATTTGAAGAGATAAACAGTTTGAAGCATGAAAACGTTTATCCAACATTTTTGGCTCCAACATTAAATAACTCGAAAAAGTTTGTTCTGTAAAACAACCAAACCAAATCCATTTTTTTATGAATAGTTACTCTACCAACGCTTGAGATTCTAACCTACTCTACTATTTCAGCCACAGGACATTAGTAAAAGTAGTTTATATAGCCGTGATAGGCTGTAACATAGCACACCAAGTCCACAGCTTTCATCGGTAGGCACTGTACCAGCATCACTAGATTGTATTAATTACTCGCTGTAATAATTTAAAATACAGGAAATAAATTTAGTAATGATGAGGTTCATCAAATTATTTTATTACCGTATAATTGATTGCAATTTTCAACGTGAAGGAAATGGGTAGAAAGCAAGTGGAAGGGGACATAGAAGTTTAAAGTAAGTTAATTGGAAAGTCTCTTATCTAATTTCAGAATTAGATTAGCCCGCATTTTCTGATCTAAGATTAAAATGATTAAATTCAGACAGTGGAACTAAAGGTTCATACTGTTATTCCAAATAAGGATCCAGTCCATAAAAATGTCTTATGGTGATGTGATACCTGGTTTTGGGCAGAGGCCATTGTGTATAGCCAAGAACCACACCGACATTTTATATTAAATAGAGTAAACGATTATTTTAGCGTAGTAAGAATTTGAAGGATATATATATATAGGGAGACAGGACATTGCTCGGAATTTAATAAGGATTAACAAATGTTTCACGTTCCCATATTCTATTGTCATCAAAATCGGTGCAATCGGCCATCTTTCAATTAAATCTAACAATTGCTTACTCTAGTTGGGGACTCACTGCGAGGCACATTCACTGCACTGAGTTAGTCCACATTATTTTGTAGTTTACATTGCACTGTAGAGAAGCTGTTGATTTTATAAAATTATTGTTATATATAATGTCTTGAATTGCACTGTAACTCAGTCAAATATTTCTGAAACTCTGGCTCTTCACAGTGAGTTATAGACATTATTTTCATTTCTTGAAAACGAAATAAATGAATCTAAGCATAGAATTTGTTTGTAAAATTGATTTCTTATATTTTTCATTCTCCGGTGCTTTTCAATGTAATATTTGTGTGTGTGTGTGTGTGTGTGTGTGTGTGTATATATATATATATATATATATATATATATATATATATATATATATATATATATATATATATATATATATATATATATATATATATATATATATATATATATATATACACATATATATATACACACACACTTTTCTTCAGAAGATAATAAGATGACTTTAGAAAAGAAACAGCTTCAAATATTTTTTTGTAAAGCATAAAAAGAAAACGCGTAATAATTTTCCTTTGGCACTCGACAAAACACCAATTTTTGTGGCAGTGCAGAAAGGAGTAGATGAGATAGTTATTGGCGCAAGTAACAGTTCACATAAGATTTTACAAAATTATGTAGTAACAAAGAAGCATTCACCTAGATTTATCGTCATATATATCAGTGATGGGACGATACCAACTTTTTTACGAATTCCATACTAAATTCCCGATTCCGATAAACTACCGATTCTTTATTAATCTCTAAATATTTAACAATAGTTATTTTTTATTCCCGATTACTGTAAAAACATGTTGAATATGCAAATATTTTCTCAAGCATAAAATAAACTTGTGGAGTGATTTATAGATTTTAGCTTTCCTGGTAATTTAAAATCAATAAATATTTATTATTTTTATCATTACTATTAGCAGTGGAAGATTTTGCTTTAAAAAATTAAAATAAAAGACAAAATAATAATTTTTGGCATCGGAAAATAGGCACAATTTTTTCTGGTTCCCATTCGCCCAAAGGTTCCAATGTCCAATCCCGATTGATCATCCAAACACTATATATATATATATATATATATATATATATATATATATAGTCTTGGAAGTTTTTAATATTTAAAACTATATAAAAAAAAACTAATTTAATTCGTATTTTTTATCATTCGTTATAAAACTATTTAGTTAGTAAGTCATTTCTCTCTCGAATTCACAATAGTCTTAATGTTACTTTAAGGGATCATCAGTGGTTTACCATAGAACACGGTTTCGGAGATTTAAAAACAAAACAGTATATTAAATCTTGGCCCCCAGCAGTGTAGATCAAGCACCACCTCCCTTAATCACAAGAACAAAAAAAATGTTACAGATATCAGATCTAGTTTCCTACTCTTGATTAATTTGGCTAGCATATTCATGCTATAAAAAATGTCTTCCTTACCCGTGAGATTCATCTGTTTCCAAATTCAAATTGGATATATTTTTTAATTTATCAGTGTTGTATTTATAAGATTAGGATTAATCCATTTGACTACTTATCACCCCTACTATGATTAGTATTTATATATTTACATTCTTATTTATTTAAAATTTATATATATATATATATATATATATATATATATATATATATATATATATGTATATATATATAGGTATGTATGTATTAATACTTTTCATTTTCTATTTCAGGTAAGTACTTCTTTCTTCTTTGGTTATGATGTTTGTGAATGGAACGGTTTTTTTTTTTTTTTTTTGGAAAGGTAAGTGAAATCACTTTCTCTTAATTTTATTTTACTTGTATTCATTGGTTTATCATGCTTCAGCGTTAAATAATACTAGCAGGGAGACCTGACGTTGCCCGCGATTGAATGAGGATCAACGAATGTTCCACACTTACAATTTGTTATTGTTATAAAAATTGGTGACATCACACATTTTTCAATCAAATCAATCGATTGCCTGCTCTAGTTGGGGTGCACCGAAAGGAAGTTTTAAATGCCTTTCTACAGTGACTTAGTCCTCAACACATTGTAGTCTACATTGCACTGTAGAGAGGTTACTGTTGATTTTATGAAATTATTTTTAAATAATGGTTTAAATTGAAGTTTAAAGTACAAAAATCAAGTATCATGGACCAATTGTGCTCTACATAGAAATATTCATTTCGAACGCATCTCTCTTATCGAAGAATCTTATTTATTTCATATACCGAACCCTTCTGCTTGTGCCGTGATAAAACTTCTGAAATGCACTGATTATGTTAGGCTGTATAACGGTGTTACTTTTGGTCAAAATCAAAATGTTCCTTCTTTAATCTTTTATATCTAATATCGATTTTGGAAACATATCGGAAGT
>NC_136484.1:174083109-174180609 GCF_053919585.1 Euprymna scolopes | reverse complement strand
GAATTTATCGACTCGTAGAGAGGGAGCCGCATGCTCGACTTGTGATTAAAAGAAAATGTCTCAAATCTAAGGCTTAAGCTTAAGAAGGATTAAAATCCAGAAGTGTTCATTAACTGGTAGCTAACATAACAGTTAATGCAAATTTGAAATATTTCAATTTTCAAATGGAATTTAAGTCCAAAACTGTAAAGAAACTGAAATTTATGGAATATTTATTAATTATCTAATTCTATTAAAATTTTATGTTAAAATCAGATTTCTAAATTTTCAAAAAGGACTTTTAACCTTTTATAACTAATAAGTAGCAAAAGCTAAATATATCACACATTTGGACCCTTTACGCATAGCAGTAGTAATGATTTAGTACGAGCGAATCTTGTACATAGAACTATATATAATCTCTATAAAGATATTTATGTGTGTATGCACATATATAATGTTTGTGTATATATAATATTTGTGTTGATTGTGTGTTTTCAACTAGTCTAGGAGAAAGAACATGGAAATAATGTTAGCCTTCCTCTGCTTATCCCGGCAGTGTTTTCAACCGTGGAGTAAAAGCAATGTCGCTTCAGTAGACTCCTCATGCAAGCACACGGAAAGTTAGTATCCATAGTTTAGAGACTAAATTATGTACATATCCGTTTAATGTACCTATCTCTCTCTCACTCTCTAATATATATATATACTACAGTAGAAAAATGAGAGCTTGAAAAGTAAAAGGACTAGTTGTTAAAACTGGAAAAGAAAAGGACAAGATATTCTAGTAAAAATATAATAAATGTATAACTTAAAATATTGCGGCATTAAAAATTGATTACATAATGTTAAATTGAATTAAAAAAAATTACTTTTCGTGCTTGCATTTTTCTATTGTAATCCATGATTTTTCAGGCTTTCAATAAATTCATTTGTTCTTTGTTTAATTTCAGTCTTATTTTTTTGCCCCCATAAACATAACATACACACATGTAAAATAACAATGTATGGCACGCGTCTGCTTCAATAAAATCCCCCCCCCAATTCATTGTTTCATTTTGTCTGTTTCACTTGTTACTTCTCTTTTCGCGACAGCAGTGAATTAGTAGCAACACTAGTCGCTGAAGCGACGTGGTTGCTATGGAAACCAGTTATAAAAAAACGTCGCTCACCTCCTTATGTGTTTTTACGATTTGGAACACCACTGAATTCATAACTTTTGCTTTACTGAACGAAAATTGAACATTTTTTTTCACAATATAGCTGAGAAGATGATCTATAAACTGTAATAATTGTTTGAAATTTGCTCGAAAAATGAGTGAGCGGTGAAGATTTAAAACAGTTCTAAATTACAAAAACTGACACGTGACCATATATTCAAACACGGTAGTGTTTGAATGATATATATTAAATGTTTGTATATTTATTCCAGGTCAGCTATATCCAAAAGTAAAATTGAATTTCAACTAGGTTGTTGATACTGATTAATTAAAAGAGCAAGATACTATATCTAAATGGAATAAAAATAATGTATGTCGGTTTGTATATACACATTTATTGTATGCATGTATGCATATAATATATATATATATATATATATATATATATATGTTATATAGACTGTGTGTGCATTTATGTCTTTGTAAATGTCTGTTAAGTAGTTATATATCCTGTCTCCTTAACTTTTCTACAATAGCGCACAGCACACATTGTTATTTCCTTCAAATTATTCTGCGCTATTTTTCTCCCTACATGTCCGTCCACTGCCATGAAAATGCGACCCTTTCTTCCCTTCACCTTGCTTACGAATCGTTTAATGTCGTCTTCATGGGAGCACATTTCTGGTTACCATAATAACAGTGTGGATATTTTTCCATTCGTCCGCCTTATCTCTGTAAGAGGCGCTCTCACTTCGTCTATCTTTCACACTTTGGAAATGGCATCTTCATCGATAAATGCACTGAGTGAATGGACGCATCTTCAGTATAATCCGTTCTGGTGAAATAAAATTTGCCACTTTGAAGAAGTTCAATCAGAAATCGACCAAACGTGCTTCAACATTATATCCCTACTTACTTTTCTCCCCACGAGGGCAGAATTAGACACAAAGTCGGTTTTTAATGTAGAGAAAATCCAGCTCCCTATAAAGTATCATTTTGAGTTTAGACAAAATTTAAATTGCCTCAGTCTAGAAGGAGGTTTTACTAATAAATGACAAAAAAGATGAAGTATAGTATGACAACAGATACTATATTTTAATCATAGCTAAAAAAGAACCTTTCATAACATTAAACATTTTTTTTAAAGTATAATCCTTGTAATAATTTTTAGGTAAGAATTTTAAAAAAATCTGGTTACCTTAGTTATTTTTATTTGGCTGCTATTTTTATTCGAAAAAAGGCACTACTGCAAAGGAACCACTTTTCTGGTGTTTAGTTTGGACATTTAAAGAGTGTAAGTCAAGGGCAGACAACTGTCAGTCATTCATTACAAAGTTTTGACTTTGTTACTAAATTTGAAGATTTTGAAACAAGTTTTCTCCAAATTCACAAAATTTTCAATAATACATGTTCAAAAACATTCATAAAATGTTAAGTCATACATTTTGAAACCGTTCATTCATTCATTTCAAAGTTTTATTAATTAAGAAATTTACTGAAAGTTGACATTATTAAGAAAAAAATTTCTTAAATCTTTGTGCTGAAAATATTTTGTTATAATTTTATTAAATCGATTTTAATTCAATAAATGTGTAACAAACTTTCTAAATTAAAAAAAAAAACTAAAACGCGCATTTATTAAGATTGAAATTGCATTTTTCTGCCCTTGCTGTGCACTCTCAAAATGTTCAAACTGAAAACCAAGAAAGTGGTTCCTTCACTGTAGTGTACAAGTGCCGAAAAAAAGAAGCGTGGGAAAGTACAGAATAGTAAATATATGACAATTCATAAAAAAATACAAAAAACAAGACCTAATTTTTATAAAACGCATTAAAATGAAATTTTCTTCCAAACGCGCCTAGTTTTTACTTGTGGAGACGATTTAAAAGATTGTTTTTGAACTGGGAAGCATGCAAAATACTTAGTTTTCCAAATTTCGGGGAAAAAAAGAGTAGTCGTTGATGGGCAGAAATCAGAAACTCGCTGTATTAACACTGGAGTCCCTCAGGGTTCCATCCTGGGTTCAACCCTGTTCCTGATCTTCATCCACGGTCTCCTAAATCACATTCTTTGGTCATTTGTAGACATTTATACAGACGATATGACAATCTATGACCACACTTCAAAGGTCAGCAAAGACAAGAATCTTTCTGATTCTCTCTCTTCTGATCTTGGCATGTGGTGCAATGGGGGAAAAGGTGGTCGGTTAATTTTAATGCATCGAAAACCAAGCTTCTCTCCTTTCATCATAATCGCCCCGACTCCCATCACGCCCCAATTGAAATGAATGGCTCTCGTTTTAGGGAAGCCCCATGTCTTGACAAGTTTCTGGGGCTGACCTTCACTCCTGATCTGAAATGAAACACATACATCAAATCGGTTGCCAAGATCGCTTGGAAAATGGTAGGATCACTCTATCACTCAAGTAATTATCTCACTGCCGATACAATCATTTATCTGTATAAGAGCCAGGTGCACTCTACAATGGAGTACTGTTACCACATCTTGGCAGGGGCTGCTTAGCACCCCTATTTTGCCTTCATAGAGTTCAATACTTCGAAACCTAGTTGGTGATGCCCTTTTTCTTCCTTGCAACCTCTTTCCCACAGAAGAGACGTCACGAGCCTGTCCCTTCTTTATCGTTATTTTCATGCTCATCTGAACTCCAATCTATGCCCCCCTGCCAAACTTTCACAAAAAACACTCGACTAGCTAAAACATTTTTATACGATTTTCTCCACTTTCTATCTGTACTTAAATGTAAATGCAAATTCCATTAACAAAGCTTATTTCCCAAAACTGTCCGCCTTTGGGACATTATTCCGCTGGTATACTTCCTAGCTAAATACAACATGGTAACCTTCAAATCTAATGTAAACATGTTCCTGTTAAGTCGTCCCCATAAATAATCCATCCAATTTACATCATTAAAGATTACTTCACTACCACTCACTAATTCTTATCCCCGAGCGATCTTCAGGTAAAAAGTGGTGACCTCCGAGTAAAAAAAAAAAAGAAAAGAAAATGGCGATACCATAGCGTTCGTTGTTAAGACAGATTTTTT
Source organism: Euprymna scolopes (assembly GCF_053919585.1). Lineage (NCBI taxonomy): Eukaryota > Metazoa > Mollusca > Cephalopoda > Sepiida > Sepiolidae > Euprymna > Euprymna scolopes. The sequence continues at coordinate 174,176,406 of NC_136484.1, read as the reverse complement.
AAGAAAAAAAAGTCTGAAAAAAAAATGTTCAAATCGTTTCTACAAGTCAAATCTAAACAACTGGTCCTTGTCCAGAATTCTCTCTATATCAATATAACAAAAATAAAAATATGTATGATGTACGTAACCCTAACGAAACTATATTCCAACATTTACGTAAATTGATGAAGTATTTTCATTTTTAAATAACAGTAAATTTTATAAGTATCTGAAAATTGACCGTCTCGCCCATCATTTCAAAAAAAAAATTTCAAACAAAGGGAGATAACTCTACAATAATTCATACTTGTTGTAATGTCTACGGTTCCGCTTAAAAATGATTCTATTTATAACAAAATTAAAATACTTGATCAGTTAAGTGATTTCTGGTATATATTTTCGTTTCATTACTGATGCGTACAACATAGATTTCTTCTTTTTTTAATATAGGAAGATTTCTGGACAAGAACCTAGAATTTAATACTAATGCGTTTTATATAAATTGCTTATGTACGCGTTTTTTTATGGGTTTACGAGTTCTCGAGTGTAAACTATTCTGTTCTTTTACCAAAATCTGTTTATGGTTGATTTCCGAAAACTATAAAGGCTTTTATTCCAGCTTTTATTTTTTATAGATCTTTTTGAAGCATATATTTTACAGCTCAATAGCAGCGTTAGACGAGACCATCATTCTCTTTATATCTTTCTAACGAATAGGAATCACTTATTTCAAGTAAAAGATTGTATCTCTCTCGCATCATTAGAGAGCACACGGGGCGGGATGGCGGGGAGTAATACACAGAAAGCAGAAATGGAAACAAAAAAATAAAAAAAGAAGGAAAAGCAGTAGTGCAAAGCGTAATTAATTATTAACGAGGCTCATGAAAATCGTGATCCTCTCCCTTTCAAGTTGTAGTTATCTCCCTTGACTCTCGTTTGGATTCTTATCTGTCTTTGCTAATCTAAAAATGATTATGTCTGAGCGCTTTGTTAATCAATCCCTTGCATCAGAATGCACTCAAGTTCGCTTTTAGTCGCCGAGTTGAACGATAACAATCAGTCCAACTGGTGGAATCATTAACTTTGAAACTAGTTGACACATTTGCATCTTGTTTGGTCATTTAATCAACATCATTGTCATCTACGCTCACCCCACTTCCGTCTCTCACAATCTTTTTTTTTTTTTTTTTTTTTTTTTTTTTTTTTTAAGTTACATATTTCTGTCTCACCCCCACCTGTCTTCCTTGTCATGTTTCAACTCCAAAATGCTTGTATTATCATGCGTTAATACCTTAATGATTGGTTTGGAATGATTTATGAGTTTTCTTGCTCCGAAATATTATTTTTACTCATGAAAAAACAAACAAACAAATATTAAGACTAAAAACCATTCGAGGATAACAGTTAATAAGACAAATAGATTGACAGTTACATACACCTGGTATGGTATTCACCATAGTCAGACTAAGCCGGCTTTCCACCAACAAGTTCCCCAGATCCCCAATACTCTCCACCTCTTTAAATAACTAATTTTGCATTATGGAAACAGCCGTTTACTATTGATTTCTCGCTAACAACGACAGTTGGGTTTCTCTGTGATTTGATTGGTTATAATCCTCCTCAAGATTTCAATTTGGAGAACCTCAAGTTCACAAGACCCCCCCCCCGGATAACATAGATGGACAGTTGAATGATGATTAATACTAAGAGAAGATTACACGTCTCAATGTATCATTCATTCAAAACAACCAACATAAAAAATAGCAATTATTTCCCCTTGTAAGAAACCTCGTTTAAGGTATGTGATAGTTGACTTAAGGACAAAATAAGGATAAAACAAGAACTACAGATTATTATAACAATAAATTATATCTCACATGACTGTTGGATATTATTAATAGATAATTGGTGGACAGGTCAGGAATAGACTGAGGTTTACTTGTACCAAATATATATTTGGATAGCAGAAAGAATTGTGAATTATTTCACGAGTAGCAATTATTTGCTTCTTTTTTTTTAAATTAAAATTATGATGACTTAATGTTTAACTACGGGCCATTCTAGAAATGTTGAAGTGTTCTGGCCTTGAATGGATGGCCGATAATAATAAAAACAAATGTAAGGGTATGATGAATAAAAGCATGTTACAGAAAGTATACATCCGATTCTGTGGCCATAAATGCAATCAATGGCTGCACGATACTTATTCATAACTGTATTATATCTAAGTACATCAATTTCCCCTGATAGGTAAATGCACTTACGCCATAACAATTAGAATGACTGTTGGCAATAACTGCATGGGGAATTCTGAATAACTTTGCTATGACTTAGGCTGTGATATCTCTTTTATATATTACTAGCGAGAGGTATCCGGCGTTGCCCGGGTGTTTGGTGAGGTGTGTGGAAACTCCGGGGGGGGGTAAAAATGTTTTGGTAGGTAAGTATGAGGATCAAACCCGAACCCTTGAGGCAAAGTTGGAAATTAAAGTGTGAAAAGAAAAGAGTGCGACGGTTTTAACCATCGGGCCACCGCGAGATGCTAACAAAAACACATTTGAATTTATTTAATTACTTGGATTTGGCAGGTGCACGTTTTAATGACTTAATGAGGTCAACTTTTGACAGCGGGGTAGCATATCATTTAGTGCGGGAATGCTTTTTTTTATTTTCCTAAGACGTTGGGGGTAGGGGGAAACAGCTCCCCTTGTCCAAATTGAATAGCAATTGTTTGATATATGGAAAATATTTCCACATTGATCAAAGCTGATTGCTTTCGGACATTTCCGGCGATAGACGGAAAATACCGCCGGAATTAGTGTCCCTTTTATTATAGGAAAAAGACTAATCCACATGCGGCGAGCGACAAATGTTGAATATTTATCTTCCCGAAGTCGAGCAAATTAAATAGACAGGCGAGCTCCGTTGTTAACTCTGAGATATTACGATTTATATGTGATATGAAAAGTTTTAAAAAATTGTGAACCGACCGACCGCTTCTCTGAAAAAAGCCTTTTGTAGACATACAGAAAAAGCGAACACACATACATACATTTTTGCTTTTATATTTCATTTTTTGGAATCCTTTGAGATGAGGCTAAATCCTTCTTTTTGCAGACTGTTATCCTCATCTTGATAGTATTTGTTGTTTCGCCACGTTTCGGCTAACACATCCTCTGGCTGTAGCACAGTGGATAGAGGCATTGACTTTCTACGGTTCCAAGTGGGTATTGTCTGAATATAGCTGTTTCAATCCTACCTAAAACAGGTCATAGGATTAGTTGGCCCAAAATATAGTGAGACAACAACTATGGAAGGCAGTAATTACTGGTGATACAGTTAAGAGACTCAGCATTCCTATCCCGTTATGGTTAACAACCTGAAGAAGGGCAGAGAATAAGTTAACTGAAACGTGATGTAACAAAAATTATGAAGATGAGGATAACAGTCCACAAACAGAATGATTACAAATCTTTTAGTTCAGGAATTTTTATGATAGACATTATCTTTGAGATAACCTGGCGGTTAAGATCCGGTTAGTGTGAGGCCAATTCAAGATCGCACTTCCTACTAATGAAACGATTATCAAAGTGTCCCAGCATATCATTGAACGTCAATAAAACAATGGCTTTTAGGCATTCATCAGTGAAACTTTGTGGAAAAGTCAAGCATAGACTGAAGTTTATTAATACAAAAATTACAGAAAGGTTTGAAAATTTTATTAATCATTCCATGAATAATATTTTTGGTGGTCACGAATTGCACTTTATATAACTCATAATTTGATTTTTTTTTCTTTATTTTATTTATTTTAAAGAAGTCTTAATGTTTAGCAACAGGTTATGTTAGAAATGTTAAATAAGAATGAATGTTGACAACGACAATAGCAACACGCAAGAATATCGAGAGAAATTGGATAAATTCAGAGAAATACCAAAACACAATAATATAAAAGTACATAAATCTCTCTCGGATATATTTAATAATATTTGACTTGCTTCCATTAGTGCAGACGTAGAAATCCAGAGAAAATCCCAGCGGTGAAATTTGAGTAATCGTCTCCATCTCTGTACTCTTTGCCAATTACAGTCCCCTCTTCTCCCACAAGTGAAATGGATAAGAAAAAAAAACATTCAAATAAATGCAATATTGGAACAATATTGCTGTTGAAACTTTGTCTCCGGCATATAATTCTTTTTTTCCTTATTTTTCTTTATTGATGACGACTTTGTAAAAGCCTTCGCCTTTGATTAATGTATGGGAAAAATTGAAATTAGAAATATTTAACAATAATCATTCGTTTCTTTTTTTTTCTCACTCGGAAAAAGGATTCCTATGTAACCATTATATCAAATGCCAGCTGAAGTATTCATTTATGTCAGGAAAGCTCGGTGCTACTAGATCAGGCTGTCTGAAGATACTGACTTCCAGACCAAAAATGCATCAAGCCTTCATGTTATTGTGTTTTTTTTCTCCTTCCCCTTTGCAAAACTCAATCATGTTCTGAAAAGTCAAGATAAAAAGAATTTTCTCTTATAAAAAAATTCAACCAAACACAACAGTATGAATAAATATTTAAAGATACAAGTAACTTTTTTCAAAAATTACTGGATTCGGCATTAAATAACCTGATAATGGTCGATGTGTCGTACAACCAAACCAAACTCTATAAATATATATTTGAAGATATGAAACCTTTTCCAAATGTATTGGATTCGGGATAAAATAACCTCCAAAAGGGTTGATATGCCATCCGAGAAGACAACCAAACCAATTGTGCCAGGAAAGGGGGGCACATAAAAGATTGTCCATAATGTTTTTAAAGGAAAGTGTAAATGTTATTGAAATACGAGTATTACTGCACAAAATGAGAGCTTTTTTTTTTTTTAGTTCATTTATAGTTACTACAGAAATGTTATTGTCGCTGACACATCAATAACAAATAAGAAACTGGCTGGTCAGAACTATTTGTTGTCAGCATAAATGCTGTTCTTCTAATAAAAGTTTTTGCCCCGTTAGTGTTCTTCTAATAAAAGTTTTTGCCCCGTTTTATAAACGGGGCGAAAACTTTTATTAGAAGAACAGCATTTATGCTGACAACAAATAGTTCTGACCAGCCAGTTTCTTATTTGTTATTAACCAATAATACTTCAAGAGAGCTATTGTTTATGTTTGTGTCGCTTGGTAGATATATAGATATCCAAACGCACAGAAACAAAAATTATGGATCCTAGTTTTTATTATATAATAGCTATATGAAAAAACTTTAAATGTTTGTATTCCTGGTTTGAATAATAAATTCCTCGTAAATTTCTGTAATTTATAGAATTTAATTCCATGTTTTCATTTATATATTATCTATGCGTCTTGCATTGCCCTGTAGGAATTAAATAATTTCAGTGTTTCTTTGCGTATTTTTAAACTTAAAGTAAACAACAACTATTATATTTAACTTAAAAAAGAGTTCAGGTCCTTGCTAGTTTTTATTTTAATTTTGATTATTTAAAAGAAATTATTTATGGTGTTTATTTAAAAACATAATTTTGACGTGACTATTTGAAAGAAGTTATTTTGGAGTGATTATTTGAAAGAAGTTATTTTGGGGTGATTATTTGAAAGAAGTTATTTTGGGGTGATTATTTGAAAGACGTTATTTTGGGGTGATTATTTGAAAGAAGTTATTTTGGGGTGATTATTTGAAAGAAGTTATTTTGGGGTGATTATTTGAAAGAAGTTATTTTGGGGTGATTATTTGAAAGAAGTTATTTTGGGGTGATTATTTGAAAGAAGTTATTTTGGGGTGATTATTTGAAAGAAGTTATTTTGGGGTGATTATTTGAAAGAAGTTATTTTGGGGTGATTATTTGAAAGAAGTTATTTTGGGATGATTATTTGAAAGAAGTTATTTTGGGGTGATTATTTGAAAGAAGTTATTTTGGGGTGATTATTTGAAAGAAGTTATTTTGGGGTGATTATTTGAAAGAAGTTATTTTGGGGTGATTATTTGAAAGAAGTTATTTTGGGGTGATTATTTGAAAGAAGTTATTTTGGGGTGATTATTTGAAAGAAGTTATTTTGGGGTGATTATTTGAAAGAAGTTATTTTGGGGTGATTATTTGAAAGAAGTTATTTTGGGGTGATTATTTGAAAGAAGTTATTTTGGGGTGATTATTTGAAAGAAGTTATTTTGGGGTGATTATTTGAAAGAAGTTATTTTGGGGTGATTATTTGAAAGAAGTTATTTTGGGGTGATTATTTGAAAGAAGTTATTTTGGGGTGATTATTCGCTAATGTCTTACATAACTAATCGTATTTGCCGAACGTAGACACTTTTAAAATAAATTCTAGCTAAATATGTTATTATATTGCCAAGTATTGGTAAGTACTACAATAACACTAAAACACTAGCAAATAAAAATTGGTTTCTCAGAAGCAAAGTTTGATTTGTTAACTTAAATGCTATTTGGGTCTGTAAAAATCTATAAAAAGTAACTTTATAAGATAGATCACAGAATCCTGACCTCTGCTATTATTTGCAATTCCGTGATTTTTCTTCCTATCTATCTTCTTGAGACTGTCGTGCATGTCCAGTCTGCCGCTCACCCCTCCATTACCGCTCTCTTTACTGTTTTTCTCCTCTCCAGTTTACCAAGTGGATCGATTCTGGTCAAATATATCCAGTGTGTCCGTTTTGTCTCTAACAAGGCTTATTGACCGCTGCCTGTTCACCCTGGGATTGCCCTGATGAACAAAGCTTGTCAATTAGAGGGTTTGTTAGTTTACGGTGTGCAATATTGTGCAGCATTGTGTCCTTCAAATGGTGGGAGTGGGTCATGATTCACCTGGGCAAGATTGGTTATCACGCTGTCTGGTCACAAAGATATCTGTGCATGGGCACCAAAGGGACTTACCATTTCTGAGTTTCTATTGAAATAGTAGTTTCCGCCTGCTCACCTCCTGCATGGTCATTGTAACTTTGTATATATATAAATAGTAAAGTTTCATTGTGTATGGCTTACATTTAGACAAACTGAAGTTTCAACCTTATGGCCTTTTCACAGCCAAATAATTTTCTACATTAAACTAAATTAAGACAAGATATTACTTACATTGTGAAAGATTGACTTGTGTTAGACAATGTAAAACATGTTGTAGTCAACTAGGAAGTAATCCCATTCTTCTGTTCTCCACAGATGAATAGTTTCTGGAATTAAACTTTACTCAAAGAAGTTCTGCTAACCTCAGGATACACTGAGGATGAAAATAAAATTATTTACAGTGATCTATTTTTTATGGAAATCGTCCCAGACAAGTCATGAAGCCACTTGATGCAAGGAGCTAAGAAATACTATTTCAAGGTAAAAAAAAAAAACGTGTCAATGATAAGTGTTAAATAGAATAGATTCTGGTCTAGAAAACATCAATTCTTCCATCTTTGTAAGAAACATCATTCTTGGAATGTGAGGACTAAAGGACAAATAAGGGAAGCGAGGGTTAAGCGTCTGTCGAAAGTAAACTCAAGATCCATGAGGATTTCTGCTGTGAATACTTTATAGATGCGGGGACCAAATATTAAATTGTAGTTTAGACGATCACATACTATGAAACTAACAATAGAGCAGAAAAAGACCAGCAACGTCTCTTTTGTAAGAAAAAAAGATATATGTTAGTGAGGACAATCGCCCACTAGATTTCAAAGTCGATTTTGTACTTTTTCAAGGCAGAAAATACGCTCAGAGTAGCATCTCTCAGATGTGGCAACAGTACTCCATATTAGTATGTATCTGTCTCTTACACAGATAAAGCATTTCTAGGGCAGTCATGTGCTATCAGATCAAGCGTGATACCGGTTTCTTGACCAAAAACACACCAAACATTGATGTTAGTGCTTTTTCTTTCCCTTTACAAAACTTAATCATGTTCTGCAAAGTAGAAAACAAAGACAACAAATTTCCTCTAAAAAATAACCGAACCAAACACAATGAATAAATATTTGAAGATATAATATTGACTCGCCGTTTTCTCATCTTTTCTAATCACCTCTGTCGTTTTTTTTAATCCATCTTTTATTAATATTTGAACATGTTTAAATAAATAAAAGACAATATTTTTTTATTATTGGCTGCAAAACGCATATACGGCATAAAGAATAAGAATGTGGACACTTGCCAAAATGAAAAAAAATATATGAAATAAAACGTTATGAGTGTAGACCGATTCTTTCCTTTGATCAATGGAATGTAACTAACCCGTGTGTGTATATTATTTGATTCAATTTAAGTAATCAAAATTACCATTAATTACTCCAAGAAATCTACTGTTTCTGTCTAAAAACACATTGTCAGGCAACCATAAGCCTACGGTCTTACTCAAGGCCAGTCTTTCAATTAAAAGGCTTATTGTCGCCTGACAATGTCTTTTTAGACTGAAACAGTAAATTTATTGTAGTGACTAATGGTAATTTCGTTTAGCTAAATTGAATGATTAATATCCTGTTCTTTTTATTGAGTGCTATCAACAACTGCATTGAAATTCAATGGTTTCTACTTTTAGATATTTAAACCTGGAATATATATATAATAGCATACTTTGGGGTAATTGCGCCAGCTAGATAAAAGTACTCTTTTGGCAACCATGCATATAAAGAGCATTTTTTGGTTTTAGTTGGCGCAATTACCCACGGATTTGGCGCAATTACCCCAAAGTACAGTGTGTGTGTGTGTGTGTGTATATATATATATATACATATATATATATATTTTTTTTTTGGGGGGGGGGGAAAGAATTCCAGCAGAGTGCTCAATTAAAAGGAAAATCCGAAAAATAAGACCGTATTTATATTTTGTATTTTATGTAAAGAAAGTTGTTAGATGAGATAAATCATTGGTACCGTCGGTTTCAAGCCCAATAATTAGGACCGTTTTAGATATCCACATCAAGCTCTCTTCATCTTGGGATGAGCATTGGCTGAAGAGAGCTTGATATGGATATCTGACTCTTTAGCCTGAAAAGTCCTAGAGTGGATGAAACGCGGAATATTCAGTGTAGCTTAATCGCCATATATATTTTATAAATTACTAACTAGCTCTACCTACGCATTGAGCACTTTTGAAGTAAATACCTAAAGTTTACGCATAAATTTATACTTTCATACATTAATTTTATGTGAGTAAATTAAGTAGTTTTATATATATATATATATATATATATATATATATATATATATATATATATATGATATTACATCTATTATCTATTACAATTTATTAGAAAGAGAAATATAGATGCAAACCTAAAAACCTTTAAAAATTTATCAGTTTCAAAATGGGATTCCCTGTATTTTTGACGCCTTTTTCTCAAGATATCATCAATGGAATTATTCGTTTTTATAATACCAGCCACATTTACATCTTGTTTTTGAGTGAGCTAGAATTCAGACTAGGAGATAAACAAAATTATTCCAAGAATTTTTCATTTAAAAAACATACTCAAAGAAAATAATTAAAAAAAAACTCCTGCCGTGTTTCAAGCAGAAATTAAACATTTTTGTTAATGTCTTTCATAAATTTTTGTCAAACCGAAATATTTCATGAGTAATTTAACAATGCATTTTTTTTTCTCTCGACTTCCGATCTTTCTTGGGCAATTCATCGTTTATTAACGTGCTCACAAATTGTTATTAACCGTTATTTGTCCGTAATTTTCCTAATTAAATACAAATATATAGAAATGCAAAATCTTAACAATAAAATATTCACACTTCTCTCATATATTATTCAGAATTTATTGTTTAACCAGATTGAAATTTATTCAATAATAAGTTTGTGTTTTTTATGGAAATCACTTTACAAAAAGGGGTGTGAAATCATTTTCTTGGTACTTGGTAAAATTCAGTTGTAAGTGACACTCTTCTTAAGATTGAAGGTTCAATCCTCAGTGTGAGCGATATTCATAATATAAGTAAGGTTCAGTCCTCGTTGACGAGATGAGAGCATGCTATCCTTATGGATTAAATAAGGGTTTCTGTTTAAAACACCGTGCAGATTCCTGAGTTTGACAGAAAGATTTCTGAGTTCATTTGAAAAGGTCGGGAAATAACACCAAAGTAAAGAACAGTATGCCGAATAATCCAAATAATATGAATTAAGAAAAAGAGGGATAAATAAAGACCTGGGCAGAGATAGTTTAGTTTGGAAATGTATTTCTAAAAGCGGTCTAACACATGCCAGCATGTAAGAGGGTTAATCGCATAGTATGAGGATTATTACGCACTCTTCTGAAACAGACCTGCCTCGAATTTTATAGTTCTGTTAGCAAACGTTGATAACTTTAATTTTATGTCAGTCTCCACTTTTTTTTTTAATAATTAAAAATTTATTTCTTTTTATTTTCCACTTATTTTTCTTTTTAATTTATTTCTTTTTATTTATAATAAAGCATTTTTTTCTGAGAATAATTAAGCCTTAAGAGTTAAAACCAAATTTAAAGCATGAAAAAATTTATTTATTAAATAGCAGGTCGCCTCGTGTTGTCCAGTCATAAAATACGCTTAAAAATGATATTTTAATCGAAAAAGAATTAGTATTATAGAGATAATTCCCTATTAATTATTTTATTGTACCCAATATACAGCAGTGATTTTTAAGTAAAAAAAATGATTTGGATGCCATCAATTACAATCGAAACCAAAACATTTAGCGCTCCAGCCTTAATCATTAACGTTTGAGCTATCATTAGCCGAATCAGAAATAATTAAAAATGAACCGACTCTAACCTATATGTGTATATTTGCATATGTGTACAAGAGCAAAGACCTGCTAAGTTCAGATTCTTTTAAATTTTGACCCATTAGCAGCTATTTTAGCCGGCTTATATATAAACAAGGGGCCAGATAAAAATCTGGTTATTTAAACCGCTTCGTGCTTCTCTGTAACCTTGCGTTTTAGGTGATGCATTTTGAATTTAATATATAGATTATTTCTTTTGTAGAGTTTAATATATAGATTATTTTTTTGTAGAGTTTAATATATAGATTATTTTTTTGTAGAGTTGAATATATAGATTATTTTTTGTAGAGTTTAATATATAGATTATTTTTTGTAGAGTTTAATATATAGATTATTTTTTTGTAGAGTTTAATATATAGATTATTTTTTTGTAGAGTTTAATATATAGATTATTTTTTTGTAGAGTTTAATATATAGATTATTTTTTTGTAGAGTTTAATATATAGATTATTTTTTTGTAGAGTTTAATATATAGATTATTTTTTTGTAGAGTTTAATATATAGATTATTTTTTTTGTAGAGTTTAATATATAGATTATTTTTTTGTAGAGTTTAATATATAGATTATTTTTTTTGTAGAGTTTAATATATAGATTATTTTTTTTGTAGAGTTTAATATATAGATTATTTTTTTTGTAGAGTTTAATATATAGATTATTTTTTTTGTAGAGTTTAATATATAGATTATTTTTTTGTAGAGTTTAATATATAGATTATTTTTTTTGTAGAGTTTAATATATAGATTATTTTTTTTGTAGAGTTTCTGCTTTTTTCTGGCTTTTTCGTTGGTTTAAAATAAAGGTGCGAAGCTTTTAATTTCGTGCAAGTGACTTTAAAAGAAACTGTTATAAAAATATTTTCCTGGAATTAATTTATTCTAATAATTTTTATTATTCAAGCCCCACACCCATCCCCGCCAACAGGTTGTTTTCTTTGGCTTTTTGTACACCTGAATTTTAAAACTTGATTTTAACATTTACAGTGTTTTTAACTTTTAATTTTATTAGAGAAATTAAATTTGGCTCACATTTTAATGGCAATACTGTCGTCTTGCCTGGTGTGTATTGGTTTGTTGATGAAGTGGAATTGAATTCAAATTCTGGTAATTCATGTGATGAACATTGTTAAATCACGCGCAGAAAAAAAATCGAGGTAATGTTTAATTAGTTTATTTTTAATCTTGAAAATTAATACTCCAAATTTAAGATGTCCTGAAAATCTGCATTGTTAACGACCATAATGCTATTTCAAAGTTCAGTATGACAAAAAAATGCTATCTGCAACTCTATAATACAGAGAAATGTGTATTTCATATATATATATATATATATATATATATATGCAATGAAATACACATTGCTCTGTATTATACAGGGTGACCCCAAAAAACATAGAAAGTATATCTAGAACATATGCTGTAGAACGGATAGAAAAAGGTCAAAGACCTTAGTGTTTTGATGTGATGTTTTGAATATAATAAACTAGTTATGACCAAAGTCTCATTTCATTCTGACAAAACACTAAGAAACGAAGTCTAATTAGAGTTGGGGCCCGTTTTTTAAGGGTAACTCTAAGTTGTAGAGTTGCAGATAGCATTTTTTTTTTGTCATACCGAACTTTGAAATAGCATTTTATATATATATATATATATATATATATATATATATATATATATATATATATATATATATATATATATATATATGGCAATAACGCTACATAGAATTTTCAGCGTTTCATCCTCTTGAGGCCTTGTCAGGCTATTGTCACGGAATCGATGTAGTATTTATATATATATATATATATATATATATATATATATATATATTAAATTGATATGCTAGTGAAATGGTAACTGGAGTGTTTCTACATTGTTATTAGAAAAGTCCTATTTTCCACCGGAGCGCCGTGAATTTAAGAGCTGTTCTGTTTTTACCCCCTTGAAACAACTGTGATAAACAGCTGATAACTGTTTTTTACGATTTAATTTAAGTTTCTTGTTCTTTTTTGTTTTCCTGTTATGTAGTTGAATTTCCTTTTTAGCGATAATCGGCTGATGCAAGTGCTAAGGCTGTAATTTATTGAAGTTGGAATCTCTAGCGATTGAAACTGCATTCAATATTTATATTATACATATACATATTTTTATTTTTATTTATAGAACACTCGTCCTCCTAAGAGTATATACATTGATGTTTATATATTCGTTTAACTCACAAATGTTCATGCAAAGAAATACTTATAATCTAGAATATAACCATTTTCTGTCATATTACGATTCAGTTATTCATATTATTTAGATGTTTCGGACTATTGTTCTTATCTTGAGTGTCATTTTCACAACGTTTCGGTCTTTGTAACCTCTGAGCTTCTTTAGGTGTATCTTGTCGAACTCAGGAATATTTCTGTCGAACTTGAGTTTGGAGAGATTTTTGAGCAGTGGAAGGCGCTGGGCCCATAACCTCTAGAAGTGTAAGCCATGTTTAGTTTCAGAACAGTTTCCAATGGTTCATTGTCCTACACAAGTCCTGGGAGGTGATTGGTTTGCAGTAGACAGTTCTCGAGTTGGGATCCACAGAGCAAACTATTCTTCCCGTGTTGACACGAAGAAAACATATGCGAAATTGCTACAGAAAGGTTTAATATTTATGAAGCAATTCTGGTTTCTTATTGGTTGGTAGCAGAATGTGAATTAATTTGATTCGTCAGTTCCTATCAGCATCGTTTATAAATAGAATCTCCCAACTGTGCGAGATCATACCTCATTATAATGCAAAAATATTGTAACAAGAACCGTTTATTTACTTCACAAGGGTAGCATGTTCTTGGTCCCTCAGTCAAAATGAGAATAGTAGTCCGAAGAATCCAAGCAATATGAATAACAAGTCCTCATCTCAAAAATTCAGAAACGATTCAGTTAGTTGTGAACTATTGATAAGTTTTAATGTTTTCCTATAAGTATATCTTAATTAAAATGTAACAATATCTATTGATATTCTTTCATTTAAAGGCACAACAAAAGCAGAAAGTGCATACCTCTGTATATCCATATTCAGAAATGTCTGTTCGGAAATGGATGGAGGCGAACATACTACCACAAACATATCCTCAAATATCCACAGATTTTCATAAAAGAATATCCACATCTTAAAATACAGATTTACGCATACATGATATCGTATGCGTTAAACACACTCGGCTTATCTGATTTCCATTTCATCAAAAAACTTTAAATGCTTCCCACGGCATTCACACATGTAGATATTTACTTCTATCTCCACAGATGCCGATTGAGAGCCGATGCATATCCTTGCGCATACCTACATATACCCATCTGATGAGATCTTATCTCTGCACTGACTGTATCTCAAATCCTTGGCAGAGGCTCTAAAGACTTATGGATTCTGTCAGAAGTGACAACAAAAAGTGAGAAATTGTTTCACAGGAAGATAAGCTGATAGAAACGACGCGAGATAAGAAACAGATAAATAAAAAGTAAAGAAAATTCAAACTGGTTATTGATCTCTTTTCGCTTCTGCTTTTTTGAAGCGGTGAACACCATTATTTTAGCCGCCCGTTTTTCATTTGATATTTACTCTACGAGACAGGCCTTAACTGCAGACTCGTAAGAAGTCAATACAAAAACGAAGTGAGACATTTTTTTTTAAATTCATAGAGGAAAATAAACTTTCTGATAATATCTGTTAACCATTTTGTTAGAAATATTTTTAATGTTGGCACCTTCCAATTTAAACACTCTCGTCAAAAGTCAGTTTTAGGAATACATTAAATGCTAGATACATCTTTGCAAAAGTTCCGACTGATTCATAAGATTCTGAAAGTTTTGACCCTGGCTCTTAGGATTCCGAAAGTTTGGACTCCTCAGATTCTGACTCTTAAAGTCTGTGATTCCATTTATTTTTAAAGGGCCTTAAAATTTGAACATAATTTATATAAATGATACGGAGGAGGCCCTCTGTTTTGAATTGATGAACAAGTACTGCTCATAAGCTCAAAAACCTATCCTTGAATAAGTGTAAAAATCATTAAATAAAATATAGTTTTCTGCAAGTCCGTCAACAATTATTTAATGAACTGTCTTAATTAAATTCTGTCTGTTGCACTCACCGTTTCTAATCCTCTCATAATATTTTTCAGCAATCCAAATGAAAATATCAAACCTTTTACTCGAGTGGCTTTTGTAAGTTTTTATTCATTAGTATTAAAACAATGTGCAGGAAGAAAGTTATTGATGACAAAATTGAAATTATATATTAGATATGTGTGAAATGTGATTAATAGAAAATATTCATAGGTTTTATTTTTGGTCGCTTTGCCAGTCTGAAATAAAAATGGCAGTTCCGGATGAATGGCGTATTGTTAAATGGAGTTGGGTATCCATAGGAGGAGTGAAGTGAGAGATTTCGAAAGCAAAAAAGGCTGATGTAAGGGTTTGAGTTAGAAACCCTCATCATCATTTAATGTTTTGTGTTTCTATACATTTAATATAAATATTTTTAAAACATTTGATGCAAACATTTTCGAAACGTTTGATGCCAACGTTTTTGAAACATTTGATGCCAACGTTTTTGACACGTTTGATGCAAACATTTTTGAAACGTTTGATGCGAACATTTTTGAAACGTTTGATGCGAACATTTTTGAAACGTTTGATGCGAACATTTTTGAAACGTTTGATGCGAACATTTTTGACACGTTTGATGCGAACATTTTTGACACGTTTGATGCGAACATTTTTGAAACGTTTGATGCGAACATTTTTGAAACGTTTGATGCGAACATTTTTGAAACGTTTGATGCGAACATTTTTGAAACGTTTGATGCGAACATTTTTGAAACGTTTGATGCGAACATTTTTGAAACGTTTGATGCGAACATTTTTGAAACGTTTGATGCGAACATTTTTGAAACGTTTGATGCGAACATTTTTGAAACGTTTGATGCGAACATTTTTGAAACGTTTGATGCGAACATTTTTGAAACGTTTGATGCGAACATTTTTGAAACGTTTGATGCGAACATTTTTGAAACGTTTGATGCGAACATTTTTGAAACGTTTGATGCGAACATTTTTGAAACGTTTGATGCAAATTAATTCAATTAAGTTTTGTGATTTATTTTATATCACTAGCATTTCATCCCGTCATTGCCCGGGTGTTTGGATGTATGTGTTGAGCAAAAAAAAAAAAAAGTTGTAGTAGGAAGGCAGGCTCGAACCCCTACCGTAAAGGAGGAAAAGAACAGAAAAACACCCTGTCGTCTATGCTGTTACGACCACCGCCAAACCGGAAGTGACATTTTTTTTAAAATTAAGGCTAGACAATCGAAAGGAGAGGATGACTTTCAAAAATATCGGCGAAAAAGGCGACCCCCTGTAGAAAAGTGCCCAGTTTAAGGTTAAGATATTAATGTTTTAGCCAACTTTTTCGATATTTGTCGTCTGAAAGGTCGAACTTGAAATGATACTGACCTTGAGAAAATCCGTCGCCTCTGTCGAAAGTGTTGGGCAGACATGCAAACATACATACATGCATACATTTATATATTGTTAACTAAAAATTTTCGACCCAAACCGATGAAAAAGCTTGCCTTATCTCTGAATACCCTTTATGTAAAATTTCAAATGTTTAGATCAGAAATTGTCTGAGTAATTTAGTAGAGACCGCAGAGGTCAAATATTTAAACATTTGACCCCTATTATGACCCCTTAAAATTTATTGTTTTGGGCTCCAATCAAGTTATTAAGTTAGATCGATGTCCAAGGAACCTATATCTAAAATTTTAAGTGTTTGAACCCAAAATTGTCCGAGGAGTTTGGTAGAGTTCTCAAAGGTAAAATCGTTGAACTTTGCCCCCTTATCAGCCAAATTTCTGACCGAAAACCGATCACATAGATTTTCCCAAGTCTCAGTACTCTGTGTGTCAAAGTTCGAGTCTGTAGACTTTAAATTGACAGTTATTGCGCAGGGAAATGTACGCACACATACATGTTCACCTTTATAGATATACTAGCATTGGTGCCCGGCGTTGCCCGGGTGTTTGGGGGTGTATGCTGAGCAAAAAAAAACAAAAAACAAAAAAAAACGGGTCAATTGTTTTAACTTTGACCCCTATCATGACCCCGTAAGATTTATTGCTTTGGGCTCAAATCGAGTTATTAAGTGAGAACCATGTCCAAGGACCCTATATCTAAAATTGCAAGTGTCTGGACCCAAAATTGTCGGAGGAGTTTGGTAGAGTTCTCAAAGGTGAAATCGTTGAACTTTGACCCCTTAACAGCCAAATTTCAGACAGACAGACAGACAGAACACACTAACACGTTCACTTTAATATAGACTAATAGATTAAACAAAAATATATACGTATACATAAATATATATGGAAACAATTTTTTGTTTACTGTAAAGATTTTACGCAAATATTATGCAAGTATAAATCATGTAGAATATCTGCATGAATATAATTACACGTAATAGTTAACTACAGATGATTATCCCATGAGAAAACCGAAAAAAACTAATAGGGAATTAATTAAAACGAATGTTTAAAAGAATATGCAAATTAGCTAGATCTTTTGCAGCTGAATGCAATTGCAGTGTCCATACATAAGAAAATTGTATTTTCTTTTTAAATAAATAGAAAAGTGGGGGTTAATATGAATATCAATACACACAAAAAGAAAACGAATTTATAGGAGTATAGATAGATAGATTTAACGAAAGCTTTATTTTTACCATTTAATGTAAAAAATATTTTCAGCCAACTTATTTTGATAATTTATCAAAAGCAAATGATTTATGAAAAGTTAAGGTGTTGCATTTCATTCTCAACAAATTATCAAATCCCATTGTTTTCAATCATCTTAGAATATTGTTCTACATCAGACGACAATTTTATCAACGTTATTCTTGAGTAGACTCTAAACCTTGATAAGTGATGACTCATTAGTATACAAGAAAGTCTTATCAAACTCTTTTTACCTATTATTTACAAATCCTCTCATAATATAGTTCTAAATCCAACTAACAATTACATTAAGTCTTGATGTCGAGTGGCTTTCTGGCCTTGAAAAGCAGAGATTCGTTAGTATAAAAAAACAATGATGTGCCCTTAGACCTTTGGAGACCCGATCCCATCAGACCCCGACAGGAAGCAATAATTTCAGAAGTGTTTTTAAGCTATATAGTTTTACTTTTTGCTCTCCTATGTAAAATATAACATTAAAAAAACTGTTACTGCGCATGCGTGTTAAACTAGTTGAAACTAAAACTCCATCAAACCTTCATACCTGTGAACATCGTTATGAAGTCAAAGCGTGTTGGGTACCAGCACGAGTAGAATATTTGGAAAGTAAGAAAGATGTAGAGAAAGTGGTTGACGTATGAGTTTGTGATAGAAAGTTTCTTCATAATTTAATGTAAACTTGAGGGTGTAGTTATTAATTTTCAGCAAAGCCAATTCAACACTGGAACATCTTAACTATTTTTCGAAAAGAAATATTTTCTGAAATGTTGAAGTGTTATTTTTGTAGTCTGTTCATCCGTTTAGCTTTTTTTGAGTTTCGAGAATATCTTTTTTTTCTCGAAAGGATTTTGATCAGATAGGTTCGACTTGATAATTAGATAATCTGGAGGTGTAATGGTGAGACGGGATGGGGCAGTGGAATCTCGTGGTTGCTAGGTGTTGGATTTTCCCCCTCTTTCCATTATGCAGGTTAATGCATTTATGTAAGAATGATATAAGCAAGTCTTGCTAGTTTGCATAGACTTCAGCAACTTTACTTCCGCACATCCTTACATATTGTTGTCTTTAAAAATGCAGAGAAAATTTCAAAGGTGTGACCTCGTATCTTTCAAAGTGGCTCTGTCGGTTGATCGGTCTTTAGTTCGGAAATCCATTTTATTCGATATTTTGCAGATTTAATGAATGCTCATATTTTGCATGAGCGGGGTATTTCTGTACGAGACTTTGTCCGTCAGCTGGTCCTTTTCTCTCTCCCTTTCATTTCTTTCCTCCCTTCCGCCCTCTCTTTCGTTTCTTTCATCCCCCCTCCCATTTCATTTCTCTCCTTCTCTCTCCCATTTCATTTCTCTCCGTCTCTCTCTCATTTCATTTCTCTCCGTCTCTCTCTCATTTCATTTCTCTCCGTCTCTCTCCCATTTCATTTCTCTCCGTCTCTCTCCCATTTCATTTCTCTCCGTCTCTCTCCCATTTCATTTCTCTCCGTCTCTCTCCCATTTCATTTCTCTCCTTCTCTCTCCCATTTCATTTCTCTCCTTCTCTCTCCCATTTCATTTCTCTCCTTCTCTCTCCCATTTCATTTCTCTCCTTCTCTCTCCCATTTCATTTCTCTCCTTCTCTCTCCCATTTCATTTCTCTCCTTCTCTCTCCCATTTCATTTCTCTCCTTCTCTCTCCCATTTCATTTCTCTCCTTCTCTCTCCCATTTCATTTCTCTCCTTCTCTCTCCCATTTCATTTCTCTCATTCTCTCTCCCATTTCATTTCTCTCATTCTCTCTCCCATTTCATTTCTCTCATTCTCTCTCCCATTTCATTTCTCTCATTCTCTCTCCCATTTCATTTCTCTCCTTCTCTCTCCCATTTCATTTCTCTCCTTCTCTCTCCCATTTCATTTCTCTCCTTCTCTCTCCCATTTCATTTCTCTCCTTCTCTCTCCCATTTCATTTCTCTCCTTCTCTCTCCCATTTCATTTCTCTCCTTCTCTCTCCCATTTCATTTCTCTCCTTCTCTCTCCCATTTCATTTCTCTCCTTCTCTCTCCCATTTCATTTCTCTCCTTCTCTCTCCCATTTCATTTCTCTCCTTCTCTCTCCCATTTCATTTCTCTCCTTCTCTCTCCCATTTCATTTCTCTCCTTCTCTCTCCCATTTCATTTCTCTCCTTCTCTCTCCCTTTCATTACCTTCCTCCCTCTCTCCCTTTCATTACTTTCCTCCCTCTCTCCCTTTCATTACTTTCCTCCCTCTCTCCCTTTCATTACTTTCCTCCCTCTCTCCCTTTCATTACTTTCCTCCCTCTCTCCCTTTCATTACTTTCCTCCCTCTCTCCCTTTCATTACTTTCCTCCCTCTCTCCCTTTCATTACTTTCCTCCCTCTCTCCCTTTCATTACTTTCCTCCCTCTCTCCCTTTCATTACTTTCCTCCCTCTCTCCCTTTCATTACTTTCCTCCATCTCTCCCTTTCATTACTTTCCTCCCTCTCTCCCTTTCATTACTTTCCTCCCTCTCTCCCTTTCATTACTTTCCTCCCTTTCTCCCTTTAAATACTTTCCTCCCTCTCTCCCTTTCATTGCTTTCCTCCCTCTCTCCCTTTCATTGCTTTCCTCCCTCTCTCCCTTTCATTGCTTACCTCCCTCTCTCCCTTTCATTGCTTTCCCCCCTCTCTCCCTTTCATTGCTTTCCCCCCTCTCTCCCTTTCATTGCTTTCCCCCCTCTCTCCCTTTCATTGCTTTCCCCCCTCTCTCCCTTTCATTGCTTTCCCCCCTCTCTCCCTTTCATTGCTTTCCCCCCTCTCTCCCTTTCATTGCTTTCCCCCCTCTCTCCCTTTCATTGCTTTCCCCCCTCTCTCCCTTTCATTGCTTTCCCCCCTCTCTCCCTTTCATTGCTTTCCCCCCTCTCTCCCTTTCATTGCTTTCCCCCCTCTCTCCCTTTCATTGCTTTCCCCCCTCTCTCCCTTTCATTGCTTTCCCCCCTCTCTCCCTTTCATTGCTTTCCCCCCTCTCTCCCTTTCATTGCTTTCCCCCCTCTCTCCCTTTCATTGCTTTCCCCCCTCTCTCCCTTTCATTGCTTTCCCCCCTCTCTCCCTTTCATTGCTTTCCCCCCTCTCTCCCTTTCATTGCTTTCCCCCCTCTCTCCCTTTCATTGCTTTCCCCCCTCTCTCCCTTTCATTGCTTTCCCCCCTCTCTCCCTTTCATTGCTTTCCCCCCTCTCTCCCTTTCATTGCTTTCCCCCCTCTCTCCCTTTCATTGCTTTCCCCCCTCTCTCCCTTTCATTGCTTTCCCCCCTCTCTCCCTTTCATTGCTTTCCCCCCTCTCTCCCTTTCATTGCTTTCCCCCCTCTCTCCCTTTCATTGCTTTCCCCCCTCTCTCCCTTTCATTGCTTTCCCCCCTCTCTCCCTTTCATTGCTTTCCCCCCTCTCTCCCTTTCATTGCTTTCCCCCCTCTCTCCCTTTTATTGCCTTCCCCCCTCTCTCCCTTTCATTGCCTTCCCCCCTCTCTCCCTTTCATTGCCTTCCCCCCTCTCTCCCTTTCATTGCCTTCCTCCCTCTCTCCCTTTCATTGCCTTCCTCCCTCTCTCCCTTTCATTGCCTTCCTCCCTCTCTCCCTTTCATTACTTTCCTCCCTCTCTCCCTTTCATTACTTTCCTCCCTCTCTCCCTTTCATTACTTTCCTCCCTCTCTCCCTTTCATTACTTTCCTCCCTCTCTCCCTTTCATTTCTTTCCTCCCTCTCTCTCTTTCATTACTTTCCTCCCTCTCTCTCTTTCATTACTTTCCTCCCTCTCTCCCTTTCATTACTTCCCTCCCTCTCTCCCTTTCATTACTTTCCTCCCTCTCTCCCTTTCATTACTTTCCTCCCTCTCTCCCTTTCATTACTTTCCTCCCTCTATCCCTTTCATTACTTTCCTCCCTCTATCCCTTTCATTACTTTCCTCCCTCTATCCCTTTCATTACTTTCCTCCCTCTATCCCTTTCATTACTTTCCTCCCTCTATCCCTTTCATTACTTTCCTCCCTCTATCCCTTTAATTTATTTTTCCCCTCCCTTTCATGTTTTCTCCACTTTGTATTTTCTGCCTCCATTTCCTTTCTTCCCCAAATTTTCTCCCTCTTTCCCTTTCATTACTTTCCTCCCTCTATCCCTTTCATTACTTTCCTCCCTCTATCCCTTTCATTACTTTCCTCCCTCTATCCCTTTCATTACTTTCCTCCCTCTATCCCTTTAATTTATTTTTCCCCTCCCTTTCATGTTTTCTCCACTTTGTTTTTTCTGCCTCCATTTCCTTTCTTCCCCAAATTTTCTCCCTCTTTTTTCAATCTCCATACGTCTCTCAATACGTCCCTTTTCTCTCCTTCGTTCGTTCGTCTGTCTGTCTGCCTCTGTCTCTCTCTCTCTCTCTCTCTATATATATATATATATATATATATATATATATATAATATCTTTGTCCCAATTTTCTGCTCTATTCTTCTTTCAACCCTATTCTTTTTACACATTTCTCCACACACACACTTACCTTCTCCCCAACTCCTTCTCTTTCATAATCATCGGATTTCCATTTCCTTTAAATCTATTTCCTCCAAATCTTGAAACGAGTCCCATTAAAATCCTTTTAAATTCAATATTCGATATTTTTTCGTAATCTAAAAATTAAAATGCAAGTAATTATACCTTTTAATTTAGAAAACTACTCAAAAACTACTCCCTCATATTTGGTGGCGCCAGAGGGAACACATGAAGCGCATTAATTAAGCGGCTAACTCTGATAGTTACAATAGGTTTGTACCTATTACCCAGAATATTCGTCTTCCAAGAAAAACGTGATTCTCAGAAATTACTGCATAATTGTAGAGAGATTTCTCTAGGAATTCAAGATTTATTAGGCTTTCTATTCTCCAACGGAGATTTTCTCCGGTAATCAATTTTGATAATTAAATGTTTTTACGGATACTTTTATTATTTTAAAGAGAAATAGTTCAGTGATGGATGCCCTCTTGCTGTATTTGAACATATAGAAGATTTAGTTACCGAAAAATTATGGCCAGTGTATCAAATTCATATATTATGAGTTTTCAAACTGAAGATTGATAATTCATATTATTTGGATAATTCAAACTACTGGTCTCATCCTGAGTCCTTTTAGAAGGGCCCGGGCGTAGTGAATAAATACTTAGTAAATTCAGTCGTAAGTACTACTCTTCTTGAGGTTGAAGGTTCAATCCTCAGTGTGGGTGATATTCAGAATACAATTGTAAATTACTTAGGACTTCTACCAAGACGTGACTGATTGAATGAGAGCATGCTACCCCCCCCCCGGTGCACATTCAGAATTCTCGTGCAGATTTCAGAGTTTGACAGAAAAATATGCCTGATGGTTGGAAGTTATATCGGTTGGACTATTGTGAAAATAACATCCAAGATGAGAATAGTAGTCCGAATAACTTTTCAAACTTGTACAAAATCGTTCAGAGATGACAGGGGAACTTGCCAGTATTTGGTGGTGTTTGTCTTGCTGAATTAGAGACGAAACATATTACAGCAATATTTGTTATGCTTGACATTGTGTGACCTCACATGGTTTACTAAACCAGCTTTAGACAGAAGAAATATATATATATATATATATATGCTGGAAAAAATTGGCTGTACACCTGCTTTTACAGAAAAGGTTTAAGCAATTTCATCATAGTATGAAAGGTTGCGTCAATTTCAATAGTAGGCTATTGGAAGAATTCCTCATTAATAAAGGAGTGAAGCAGCGTGATACAGCTGCACCAACATTGTTTTCACGCTATATGACTGCTGTGCTCTGGTATGGTTTCCACGAGTGCGATATTGGTGTTTATATTAAATTCCAAACGACTGGAAAGGTGTTCAGCCTGAGAAGATTCCAAGATAAAACATTTGTTAGTGATGGGTTTGTTAGGGAGCTGTTGTATGCTGATGATGCTGTCCTGGTAACACACTCCCCAGTAGATATGCAATGGATCTCTTCGCGAGACTGACAGCATTAAAAAAACTAAGGCCATGTACGCTCCCGCCCCTGATGATGTGTATGTGGAACCTGATATCTTCGTCTATGGAAAGTGCCTTGAAGTCGTAAAAAAATTTGTCTTCCTTAGTAGTACTCTATCAAATGATGGCCCTCTTGATGCGTTTTTGGAAGGTTACAAGATAGCCTGGTCCGATGGTGATCTAACTCTGACAAATAAAATGTCAGTATATCAGATGTGTGTATTGCTCTCTGTACTCTAACCTCTGAAACATGGACCCTGTACCAGTTGCATGTTGAACAGCTGGAAAGGTTTCATAAGCACTGCCTTAGACACATTCTTGGTTTAAAGTGGAACACTTTCGTTCCTGATACATGTCTTAAAGCCCAAACCACCGGTATTGCTACTATTGTTAAGAACCAGATGCATTGGGCAGGTTACTTTGTCCGGCTTGATGACTGTCGACTCCTAGAACTGTTGTTTTATGGTGAACTCCTTCGTGGCAAAAGACTCAGGCACAAGCCCAAAAAACGTTTTTGTGATAGCATAAAGGAGAGTTTGGTGAATTATCATGTTCTTGTTAGGTTAAGAGCCCTTAGCATATGATTACAAGCAGTGGAGGGCACTGAAACATAGGGATGCCAAACACTTTGAAGCTCGATAGCATGTCGGAAAAACCGAACCTTGCCACCCAATCATGTGTGTGACCAGGCTCTGGTGTCCAAGACAGATCTCGTTAATCACATGGCAGCGAATGATACAAGTTCAGTTGCTGTTGGTTTCCTCCAAACCAACTACTGTCATCAGTTTTTTGGGCTTGTGCCTGAGTCTGTTTGAGGATGTGCAAGGACTGAAGAGTCATCTCCGGGCACAGGAACGTTCAGTGACTGAGGGAATGGCACTCATCTCACAAGACGTCGCAATCACATACACACGCCCATATATACACACATACATTCACACACACAGTTTCAGGGAGGTGTCAACGTCCTCACACATGCATGGAATCGAACAAGAACCGGTTTGTCAACATGATTATGCTGTATTTTTATAGAACTGATCATTGTCAGCATCCACAGTAAACGTAATCCTACGGAACCACTAGGATTCTAACTTGGCATGCCACAAATTCATTTAAGACGACATCTGTTTTCTTCTTTCCCTAAACACTTTAAACAGTATCGTCCATGTTTTTTGTTTTGCTTACTAAACTCGTGACAGGATGGATATTTATGTAGGTAAAAATAAATACACATCGGTCTTTATTATTGTTGATTATTATTATATGTTCCCCTATGTTTCAATAATACGATATCAACCCAACATATTTTTCAGCTGGTATATAATTATGCATATCTTTAATGCTCCTATCGTTTGCAAAGAGAATTCACATATCTACATATATACGTTTTGCATTTACTGGTAATTATATGCATCTTTTAAAATCTGCAAGAGAAAATGAATGATTGTCTGCAGTGATTCTTCGAATTGTGCACACATTTGCAGTTAATGGAGACAGTGTATGCACTGTGTATGCACTGTGCACGGCGATGAAAAGAATCATTGTTAAAAGCTAGTGTAAATTCAATATCACTTCTACGATACAAGATAACCGTGTAGTTTGGTAAAGATAATTACGTATATGGAAGATATGTTAAAAATGTACCGGCACACATCTCTCGTTCATTTGAAATGTTAGAATATTGTCATCACTCAAATTTGGTGTTATTTGATAATGGAATAAGATGTTTTTTAATCTGTTTTCTTAAATTTCTCGGAGGCTTTGTCCGTCTAAAGATCGTATTTTAGTTAAGAAAGCGTTTCTATTGTTAAACATGATTAAATGAGTGGAGATAAGTCTACACATTTCCATAGGAGGCTTTGTCCGTTAGTTTATTATGCTTATATTTGATAATCTTTTTTTTGTCTGTCGTACGTAAATTTGAGACGGTATTTTTTGTCGGTTTGTTATGCTGTAATCTGTCATAGTATTTTATACTTAAATTTGACATAGTATTTTTAATCATTCTGTTATACTTAAATTTGACATAGTATTTTTAATCATTCTGTTATACTTACATTTGACATAGTATTTTTAATCATTCTGTTATACTTACATTTGACATAGTATTTTTTATCGGTCTGTTATACTAAAATTTGACATAGTATTTTTTATCGGTCTGTTATACTAAAATTTGACATAGTATTTTTTTACGGTCTGTTATACTAAAATTTGACATAGTATTTTTTAACGGTCTGTTATACTAAAATTTGACATAGTATTTTTGATGGTATGCGAATTAGTAATGTAAATAATTCTCTGAAATGGCACAAAAATGATTTAAAAATTGAGTTTTTAAAGGGTGTCTCCTTTTCCCTCATGCAGATCTCATTGCAAAGGGTGCAAATCTTAAACTCAATATTTTACCAAACGAAATGATTTTCACCAAAGGAACACTACTGTAAAATTGAATTCTTTATATTCTGAAAAGTATTGAAGTCTTAACAAACTGTATACTACGTATTTCAGAACATAATACAACCTTACCTAGATGTGCCTTTATTATATGTATTCAAAGTACTAAACAGATCGTTGATAAATCAAATACATTTAGAAGGGGTATCTAAATTAAGAACGTGAATGAAATGATATTCACTAAAATGATATGAAAATGATTTAAGTGTTGTCTTTCTCCCTTTTGCAGAATTCATTTTTTTCTATGTAGATAATGCTCACGCGCACACACACACACCTCTTTTGCATTATTGGAAAGGTGTCTATCTTTGCCAAGGCAGGTGTTTTCCTCATCTTTAGTTGTGATTCAAAAATGCACTGTTTGAAACCTCGAATTTCACCGTTTGATGCCCTCTCTGACACTAAAGCGAGAAGAATTGCCGGGATTTTAAGAAAAAGCATGGTTTTATATAAACATGCCGGTATGCTTAATGTGGGAACGAAGATATTGTGCTATATTTACCATGAAATATGAAGATCTGTGATCCAATCTAAAGTGTGTATCATTTCTCCCCCCCTTTTTTTAGCTAAATGTGCAGGTGTATTACTATAAAAGAGTGGGGGACGGGGACTGTTATAACGTGTAAAGAATTGATATAATCTAATAATAATAATAATAATAATATCAAGGCATTCCATCAATACACATAAGCATGTAATGTATTTTCTGCTCTATTTCCATTAAAGTATGTATACGTACACACACCCGCACGCACACACATATCTCAACACAAAAGAGTGATAATCCTTTTAAAGGTGAATGCAAATGTATGTCCATGAAAGAATATATGTATGAATTTCATATATTGTCAATTATCGATATGTTATCTTTTTCATAATAAAAAGCGAACATTTTTCTATTCATAATCTCTTAAGTAACTTAATGTTTGTTCGCCCCCCCCCCAACTTAACAAATAAACACACGCACGCACACATGTATAACGAGATATAATATTTTCTGTATCGCGTTTCATTATTTACTTCTATTGTTCTTAATGCGTGAGTAAAACTGAAAATGTGCTTATGGCTGTTAAGCTACACAGATTTTATGAAAAGTAGGACATTTTTGTAGCTTAAATGCTATAATTATTTTCATAACATACTATATATATATATAGAGAGAGAGAAAGACATGTAATATTTGTCTATATAAATAAAAATATTATACTCTGCTCTTTTTATTGAGCACTCTTAATAATCTCATTTTAATTCATATGGTTTTATCTCCTGAATATCTTTAATTTAGTATATATATATATATATATATATATATATATATATATATATATATATATATATATATATATATATATATATTCAATCAAATATTATAAAATGCAATGGAGACACTTTGCTTTATGATTCTTTTTTTAATTTTTCGATTTTCTGTATAATCTTTTTTGTATCAAAATCAAAAATATTAATAAAAGTTGTTTCTGTCACGACCGCTTCCGATTCGTCCACGAATCATCATCAGGTGTTGAAGTAAAAGTGCAAAGGAGCGAAAATGAGAATTAAAAGTGAAAACTAAAATATATAGAGTCGATGAACGGTCGATTAACATTCAAGTATTAAAATCAGCAAGTTCGTGGACATCGTTAACAAAGTCCATCCAATATGAACTATGAAAGATATTTTAGAACGTTACTGCTTTTCTCGAATGCAATATCATTTCTAGTGGGTTGAAGGGTTCTAATATATGACGCTTCAAGAATTTTTAATTTTTTAATATTATTCTCATGTTGTATAATTTTTATGTTGTCAACGAGGACCTTTCTAGGGGGGTCAGTTATGTTCTTTTATCAAATGTTTATATATAGCACTAATCTTATTTAGATGCATGGTTATGACAAAAAGTGGTGCAGAATCTGCCAACTTAACTACTCCTAAAAACCAAGTGAGAAGGTACAATGTTTTTATTGGGGGGGGGACTGCTGGTGGAAATATATAAATTTGTCTATTTTAGGAAATTTAGTAGATATTTGCACACTATCATTGCGTTTTTGTTCATGCCAGTGTAAATGTCTGGCAGCAGAAGTTTGATTGATCCGTTTTTCATGTTATGGTCAAGCCATTCTACATGTGAGTAAGAATAAAATGAAAAATTCTTTGACGGTAATTGCAAATTCCAATCCAAGAAAGAAGGCCGAATATACCAAAATGGCGAAAATTGTCTGCGTAGGAACCGAAATGGTTTGGTTGATGAGGCAGAATCCAAGAGAAAAAGGAAGAAAATTAAGATATAGAAAACTCTTTAAATATAGTTGCACAATGTCTGACAGGTTGAGTGGCTCCGTGAGGACAAGGGAATTGGTCATACGTTGTTTATATGACAAATGGGAAATAAGACAGTTAACGTGGGACTGTTTCCATTTGTAGTCCCCCTCCCCCTCCCCCAACACTTGTTCGTTTCTTTTGTTTGCCTGTCCTCTCGTTGTTTTTGGAAGGGTTGCATTCGATTCCATACAAAAGTTTCCGCATTGTTAATGGATGTCGGATCTATGCGAAATGGACATTACTGCAGTCATGCAAGCCTGTGTGACTTGAAGTATTTAGTTACAGCCTGGCCAAAAATATACTTCGGGGCAAAAACGTGTGCGAGGCGAGAGGGGGTCAGAGTTTGGGCGTAAATCTCGGCCATTGTCCCGTGCCGCGTGTTTCTGCAGTAATTGCTCAGATCGGCCATGAATTAGGAAACTATTATTACCCAATAGATCAATGCGTTGAAGTAGATAAACGTTATGGGATCTTCATTGGTTTTGTTGATGTGTTCATGGGGAAAGCACAGTTCATTAGTAGATAAATATATAAGAAAATTCGAAAGACTTTATAAAGGTAAGTTAATATCAAACAATTCCATTATTTACATTAGTAAGAATTTGTAAACTTGTTTCTCATCAGACGGAATATACAAACTTGCATAAATATAAGGATAGTATATCTCGGTTTGTGCCTTACGCATAGTATTGGGACGATTGATCGGAATTGGGAATCGGAAAAATCGGAATTTTGGGGTGAATCGGAAAAAATTGTGCCTATTTTCCAATGCAAAACTCATTCTTTTTTTTTATAGTTCTTTTATATTTGATTGTATTTAAAACTTAATTTTCTATCGATAAATATTTATTAATTAAACGATTGGTAAAACTAAAATCTATTGATCACCACATACACAAGTGTATCATATAATATTAGAGTGGAGCAAAAATAATATCGTTTTTTTTTTTAACCTTTAACTTCATGTCAAAAAACGGCATTATTTTTACACTAACGTAATATGCCCACACATAACATGTGTTTTATGGTAATCTAAAAAACGAAAAAACAAAACGAAAAAAGACCCCTCCCCATAAAAAATCGCTTACTAAATAGATTTTAAAAAATCTGTAATTGTATAAAAATCAAGAATATAGAAAAGAATCGGTAATTGTATCGGAATCGGGGGAAAATATTAAAATCTTTCCGTCACTATTTTGTTTTATTTTACTTTAGTCGAAGTTCTCAGAAATCCAGGGTCCCAGAGCTTGGGGCTAACACTTGAACTCGATATGATATATATAGATATTCGAATGTTCCATGAAAGTTCTTTATCTCACAAACACTGAGTTAATAAAGAAATTCAGAACATAATCTTCCTCTTCCAAAGTAACCATTTTCATAAGTTGTATATCTTTCATTTTGGGCTCTTGGTTCTACTGGATCCCAGGACAAGAATTTATCTAGTCTGGTGGAGTATCAAGCTTCGTGCTGTTACTTGAGGTAACATCACTTGGAGAAGAGGCACCATTCCTCGTAAAAGCTAATGTGGGTTAGCCATAGTGAGGAGATCTTATTTGGGCAGCGAATACTATGTGATTTTGAATTTTTGGTCAGGGTTTACTTTTAGAGAAAAGTATTCTCATGCCAGGTTGTTCTTGCAAACCCCTATACAGAGAGACCTTAGAAACTCTAGGATAGTGTCTAGTAGGCATTCAAGTGCTCTCCAGTAGGCATTCAATTCTCTCCACTAATATATGTATGTGCGTGTGATTATATTGGTTCCTATGTTATTCTACTGAAATTCCAGTGTTTATAAAGTAGTGTTGGGGTAGATAGAAGGGCGTGTCTACTTGCAAGAAAAAATAAGACACGTTAATTTTAAACTGGTCGATTTTGTTCTGTATTACTTCGGTTGAACAATTTAATTTTTTTAGAGCACATTACAGTCCCACAGTAACGTGTTAAAGTCGAAAGGTTGGTTGATTCACATGGACTGTTTCTAATATATATATATATATATATATATATATATATATATATATATATATATATATATATATATATATAATGTATAGTATTTCCAAAAAATGAAGTCTTCTTTGACTTTACGGCAAAACTCGCTTTCTTCAAAACAAATAAGCAAACAAAATAAATTGAACATGATGAATTCACTGATAAGAATTTTGCTTCTATGTGTTTTACCAAGACTTCCTCAGCCATCAGTTCATTAATAATACCCCGTCAAAGAGTGGGTACATCTTTTTGAATACCACACACACATGTATGTATATATATATATATATATATATGTATATATATAGGTATATATATATATATATATATATATATATATATATATGACCAAACTCTCTTGATAATTCGAAAGTTTTGTCAGCAGGATGGCACAATATATGTTCTAACCAAATTTTCCTGGGAGATTTTTAATCATCAGTGCTATGTAAGGACGTGCATTATCATGTTAGAAATTGATACCCTTTCTGTTGACTTAAGAATATTATTTATAGGTCATTATGATGCGAACATTGCAGAAAACTATGAATGATGGTTTCGTAATCTAAAATAACTGTGTACACGAAATAAATTAAAATGTTTTAAAATGCCAGTTCTACAAACCGACACAAACTCTTTTATTTGGTATATACACACAAATGTTAATCGACATTTTACTTAGATAATACATTCATAAACTCCTCCGTACAGGTATGTACAGAATCAAACATAGAAGCACTTATGTGTCAATTCATCTCGGTTGATACAGATTAATCCCAAAATGAGACCACTAAACTGAAACTGTCATATCTTGTTTTTGTAGAATTCAATATAGCCAACCGTTGCTGTACATTTAGTGTCCTTTTAAATTTGTAATTTGTCTTTCAATTTCCATTGTGCCTCTGGGTAGTTTCAGCTCTTATTCAGTTATAAACCTCTTCCTCACAAATTCCTGCTAAACGGTAATACAGTTGGCAAACCATTTCTGCAATACAGTACTATACCTTTCACACATTAACCTAATAAATGATATATATCTATTATATAAAGCTGAATGTCTGTGTGTGTGTCTGGTCACGAATCGGCTCCTATATGGTTGACTATTTAAAAAAAAAACTGATTACATGTGATAGAATATGTATCGAGGACCAGGAATGGGTATATTTGATCTGACAGAACGGTGGTTCATTAAAATTGTGGGGTCTGCGTTCGGGCCTGGTCCACAAAGTATGGAAATAAAAAATTAAAAATTAAAAAAAAAACGTTTACAAGTGTTTTTGATATAGATGTACATAATAATACTTTGATAAGTATGTTTTAACTTAAATAGGGATGGTATAATAAAATTGTGGGATCTGCATTCGCGCCTGGCCTCCATAGAATGGAAATAGGCACAAACTTTAATAAAGACTTTTCATATCTATCTGTGTAAGTATACTTTAATAATTGTTTCAGTTTGAAGAAATATGGTATGATAAAATTATGGGGTGTTCGTTCGCGCCTGATCCCAATAGAATGGAAATATGTCACAAAGTTTAACAAGTTTTTTTTTTAATATAGATCCACAGAATATTGTGATAAGTGTTTCAGTGTGAACAGGTATGGTATAATAAATTATGAGGTTTATCTGTTTTATTTTTACTTTCATCATATGTTGCTTTGGTTTTGATACCCGCAAATTCGAACTATCTCTTTACAACCCTTCCTTTTCATAACGTATCATACTTTCATAAATCAGAGTCCATTTTCTGTAGGCTTTTTTTGAACCCAGTCAACGAAGGGTACTTTTGCTAGTATATATATATATATATATATATATATATATATATATATATATGTGTACCATTTTTTTCTCTTAAGCATATTTCATGAAATAAGCTAAACATTTTTTGCCTCTTCTGCTTTAGCTCGCTTCCAACTTCCGAATAACTGATGAAATCGCCATATTTGTTGCAAGTTCGAGTACTTCCCAATCCTTCAGGATTCATCGTCAATGACAGAGTAATCTAACTGGTTTAAAGCAATTTATATTAACTATGCATCGCTCTGAAAACCGTACTATCTTTAACCACCTGACTCATCAACTTTTCTGCCCTTTGTCCCAATTTAGGGAGATTTTAATCGACATCTATACTTGAATGGACCAATAATAAACGAAAACTTTTAGTTTTTAATGACTACAGATCAAAATATCATCATGTCAGTGTCAGATGTTTCTACATATCCTCATGAAAAATAATAACATATATATTAATATTATTAATATGAAAAATATATGAATTTTTATGTATTTTCTCTAATTATTTATTGACGTATCAGAATACAAAATGTCTTTACAATAAGAAAATTTTCGGATGTTCTTTCGGCCTTTCTTAATTATATATCTCTATATCTCTACTTAGATATAAAAAGTATTTTGTGTGTGTGAGTTTGAGTTCATTTACTATGGACTCCGAAATGGCAGGGTCGATTTTTTTTTTTATTTCACACAAATGTACTTTATATGTCTGGTAGTGTTATTAGTAAGGCTGTGACAACAGCATATTCATTTCATTGCTTTGAGTCTTGAGTATATATCCGTTAATATCTTATGTTTTATATAGACGAATGTGGTTCTCGATTGATTAAGTGTGTCTAACTGTGCTGGATATATACCCGAGAGGCAAAAGAATGAAAAGTATATTGTGTTGTCACAGCCCTAGTTATTAGATGAGTTTTGTATTGGAATAATATCGAAAATCAATGATCGAACAAAAATTCAGATTAAAGAAGGAACAGTCCTATTTGAAGAGTTAACACTTTTATACAGCCTAACATGACAAGTTCATTGGAGAAGTTTATCATCGGACAAACAGAAAGGCCTGGTGTATTAAAATCAATAGTATGTTTTTGATAAGACGGAGGTGCGTTCAAAATGTATGTTCCTGTTTAGAGCATAATTGAACCATGATATTTGACTTTTGCGTTTTAAAATTTACTTCAAGTTATTATATAAAAATATTTTTATAATATAAACAGTGCAACATTGTAGTGTGGACAAAGTCACTGCGAGGAGGCATGTGGAGCTTCCTCCTGATTTCCGACTAGAGCAGGCAATTAATCGATTTGATTGGAAAATGGGCGAGTTCACCGATTTCACTAGATAATAAAAGTATTGGAAGTGTAGAACATTGCTGATACTCATTCAATCCTGGGCAACGTCGGTCTCCTTGATATATATATATATATATATATATATATATATATATATGAGAGAGAGAGAATAAATGACAAAAAGTTATATTCCAAAATTCACGATGTTGACCATCTTATAATTTATTCCTTTAATTCAGTTTACTTATACAATTCTTTTTTTTTAAGTTTAGTTTCGTATATACAAACATGTATAATAGTTTGTAATTTGTTGATATTATTTATATATAAGTATGTATACAAAACTTAGAATTAATAAATTTACTAATTATTAAGTAGAACATTTTGGTAGAAGATTCATAAATGAATTAAAATTGTTAGTACGAATAGTTGGTGTAATGACTTTGTTTGATAGAAATTCAATATGGCGTAATGGAAAAATATAAAGGAAACTGCAGCTTCTCTTCCAATTTTCGGATTTTTACCATGTCAAATCACATTTCAATTCGTATATATATATATATATATATATATATATATATATATATATATATATATATATGAGAGAGAGAATAAATGACAAAAAGTTATATTCCAAAATTCATGATGTTGACCATCTTATAATTTATTCCTTTAATTCAGTTTACTTATACAATTCTTTTTTTTTTTAAGTTTAGTTTCGTCTATACAAACATGTATAATAGTTTGTAATTTGTTGATATTATTTATATGTAAGTATGAATACAAAACTTAGAATTAATAAATTTACTAATTATTAAGTAGAACATTTTGGTAGAAGATTCATAAATGAATTAAAATTGTTAGTACGAATAGTTGGGTTTAATGACTTTGTTTGATAAAAATTCAATATGGCGTAATGGAAAAATATAAAGGTAACTGCAGCTTCTCTTCCAATTTTCGGATTATGACCATGTCAATCACATTTCAATTCCTTTTGACAGATTGATTGTTGCTATTTTTTCTGATGAGTTAAAGGCATAATAGATTCAGTGATTGATATAATAATTGACTGCTTTTGCACTACGAAACAGATACTGTCAAGAATTGTATAAGTCAACTGAATTAAAGGAATAAATTATAAGAGGATCAACATCATGAATTTTGGAATATAACTTTGTCATTTATTCTCTATATTGCTCTGTAATTACATTGAGCTTCTTATATAAAGATTGATATATAATAAGAAAATATATTTCTACAGAAAAAAATATATATTCAAATTCATGCCAATAAACATTTATATCTATCCATATTAAAAACGGATATATATCCGTTTATATATATGTGTGTGTGTGTGTGTTTATTGACTTGCATTTGTGAGTCATTGTGTGTGATCCTTTTAAACTGAGGTAATTCACTTTTTTCTTCTTCCAAATTTTTCAATTTGACAAGTCTGTCGCGTTACCATAGTAATAGATTAGAATTGAAAATGGCTGACAACTTTTAACTCCGTCTTACAGTCCTTATTCTTTCCTCACCAAAACCCGCTCATCTCCCCGCCCCCATATAACATGTGACACGCACACACACAAACAGGTTCGAAACTGGAAGATCGATTACTTCTAATGATGTTGGGGGAGGAGGGTGATATGTTTGTAAGGCAGAGAAAAGAATGGTAAATGATGGCATGGGTGGTTGTACATGCTTTACTGATGCAAATCTCTGATCTCCATCATTTTTCAGAATAGTGGCACCATTCCAGGAGTTTGGGCAAAGATGCCATGTGCACACGACAGGATGTCTAAAACTATGGGAAGCCCCTATAACCAATGGTGCATCTATAGTAGCAATACTTGGCAGTGGATGTTGTTGGATACTGATGTGGAGATTGACAGGATACAGGTTGTTAATAAGAAGGACAGTGAAGGGGAAAATAGTGATAGATTTGATCTTAATTTTGAGAAAGAGGGAAGGAAACATGTATGAATGAAATGAGTAAAAGGAAGAATATTGAAGAAAAATGGGGGAAAATATTGAATGAAAAAGGAAATATTGAATAAAGAATAAGGGCATAATTTTGAATGAAACAAGAAAAGGGAATAATTTTGAATGAAACAAGTAAGGGGAATAATATTGAATGAAACAAATAAGAAAGGGGAATAATTTTGAATGAAACAAATAAGAAAGGGGAATAATATTGAATGAAACAAATCAGAAAGGGGAATAATATTGAATGAAACAAATAAGAAAGGGGAATAATATGAAATGAAACAAATAAGAAAGGGGAATAATATTGAATGAAACAAATAAGAAAGGGGAATAATATTAAATGAAACAAATAAGAAAGGGGAATAATTTTGAATGAAACAAATAAGTGGAATAATATTGAATGAAACAAATAAGTTGAATAATATTGAATGAAACAAATAAGGGGAATATTATTGAATGAAACAAATAAGAAAGGGGAATAATATTGAATGAAACAAATAAGAAAGGGGAATAATATTGAATGAAACAAATAAGAAAGGGGAATAATATTAAATGAAACAAATAAGTGGAATAATATTGAATGAAACAAATAAGTGGAATAATATTGAATGAAACAAATAAGTGGAATAATATTGAATGAAACAAATAAGTGGAATAATATTGAATGAAACAAATAAGTGGAATAATATTGAATGAAACAAATAAGTGGAATAATATTGAATGAAACAAATAAGTGGAATAATATTGAATGAAACAAATAAGTGGAATAATATTGAATGAAACAAATAAGTGGAATAATATTGAATGAAACAAATAAGTGGAATAATATTGAATGAAACAAATAAGAAAGTGGAATAATATTGAATGAAACAAATAAGAAAGGGGAATAATATTGAATGAAACAAATAAGAAAGGGGAATAATATTGAATGAAACAAATAAGAAAGGGGAATAATATTGAATGAAACAAATAAGAAAGGGGAATAATATTGAATGAAACAAATAAGAAAGGGGAATAATATTGAATGAAACAAATAAGTGGAATAATATTTAATGAAACAAATAAGTGGAATAATATTGAATGAAACAAATAAGTGGAATAATATTGAATGAAACAAATAAGTGGAATAATATTGAATGAAACAAATAAGTGGAATAATATTGAATGAAACAAATAAGTGGAATAATATTTAATGAAACAAATAAGTGGAATAATATTGAATGAAACAAATAAGTGGAATAATATTGAATGAAACAAATAAGTGGAATAATATTGAATGAAACAAATAAGTGGAATAATATTGAATGAAACAAATAAGAAAGGGGAATAATATTGAATGAAACAAATAAGAAAGGGGAATAATATTAAATGAAACAAATAAGTGGAATAATATTGAATGAAACAAATAAGTGGAATAATATTGAATGAAACAAATAAGTGGAATAATATTGAATGAAACAAATAAGTGGAATAATATTGAATGAAACAAATAAGTGGAATAATATTGAATGAAACAAATAAGTGGAATAATATTGAATGAAACAAATAAGTGGAATAATATTGAATGAAACAAATAAGTGGAATAATATTGAATGAAACAAATAAGAAAGTGGAATAATATTGAATGAAACAAATAAGAAAGGGGAATAATATTGAATGAAACAAATAAGAAAGGGGAATAATATTGAATGAAACAAATAAGAAAGGGGAATAATATTGAATGAAACAAATAAGAAAGGGGAATAATATTGAATGAAACAAATAAGAAAGGGGAATAATATTGAATGAAACAAATAAGTGGAATAATATTGAATGAAACAAATAAGTGGAATAATATTGAATGAAACAAATAAGTGGAATAATATTGAATGAAACAAATAAGTGGAATAATATTGAATGAAACAAATAAGTGGAATAATATTGAATGAAACAAATAAGAAAGGGGAATAATATTGAATGAAACAAATAAGAAAGGGGAATAATATTGAATGAAACAAATAAGAAAGGGGAATAATATTGAATGAAACAAATAAGAAAGGGGAATAATATTGAATGAAACAAATAAGTGGAATAATATTGAATGAAACAAATAAGAAAGTGGAATAATATTGAATGAAACAAATAAGAAAGGGGAATAATATTGAATGAAACAAATAAGAAAGGGGAATAATATTGAATGAAACAAATAAGAAAGGGAAATAATATTGAATGAAACAAATAAGAAAGGGGAATAATATTGAATGAAACAAATAAGAAAGGGGAATAATATTGAATGAAACAAATAAGAAAGGGGAATAATATTGAATGAAACAAATAAGGGGAATAATATTGAATGAAACAAATAAGTGGAATAATATTGAATGAAACAAATAAGAAAGGGGAATAATATTGAATGAAACAAATAAGTGGAATAATATTTAATGAAACAAATAAGTGGAATAATATTGAATGAAACAAATAAGTGGAATAATATTGAATGAAACAAATAAGTGGAATAATATTGAATGAAACAAATAAGTGGAATAATATTGAATGAAACAAATAAGTGGAATAATATTGAATGAAACAAATAAGAAAGGGGAATAATATTGAATGAAACAAATAAGAAAGGGGAATAATATTGAATGAAACAAATAAGAAAGGGGAATAATATTGAATGAAACAAATAAGAAAGGGGAATAATATTGAATGAAACAAATAAGTGGAATAATATTGAATGAAACAAATAAGAAAGTGGAATAATATTGAATGAAACAAATAAGAAAGGGGAATAATATTGAATGAAACAAATAAGAAAGGGGAATAATATTGAATGAAACAAATAAGAAAGGGGAATAATATTGAATGAAACAAATAAGAAAGGGGAATAATATTGAATGAAACAAATCAGAAAGGGGAATAATATTGAATGAAACAAATAAGAAAGGGGAATAATATTGAATGAAACTAATAAGAAAGGGGAATAATATTGAATGAAACAAATAAGAAAGGGGAATAAGTTTGAATGAAACAAATCAGAAAGGGGAATAATTTTGAATGAAACAAATCAGAAAGGGGAATAATTTTGAATGAAACAAATCAGAAAGGGGAATAATTTTGAATGAAACAAATCAGAAAGGGGAATAATTTTGAATGAAACAAATCAGAAAGGGGGATAATTTTGTAATGAAACAAACCAGAAAGGGGAATAATTTTGTAATGAAACAAATCAGAAAGGGGAATAATTTTGAATGAAACAAATCAGAAAGGGGAATAATTTTGAATGAAACAAATCAGAAAGGGGAATAATTTTGAATGAAACAAATCAGAAAGGGGAATAATTTTGAATGAAACAAATCAGAAAGGGGAATAATTTTGAATGAAACAAATCAGAAAGGGGAATAATTTTGAATGAAACAAATAAGGGGAATAATATTGAATGAAACAAATAAGGGGAATAATATTGAATGAAACAAACAAAAGGGAAGAATACTGACTGCAAAAAATAAGAAAAGGGAAGAAATGGAATTAATATTCAAAAACGTAAGAATAATGAATAAAAAAAGCAAGAAGGGGAAAATATTGCAATAAAAACATATGGGAGAATATTGAATAAAAAAAAACAGGAAAAAGAACATTGTAAAAAAAAAAAATATACGATTATAATTTAATTTTGCGTGAATTTAAAACTATATATGAATTTGAGGGATTTTATCTGTCATGTAGTTAATCTACGTGTTAAAATCCATCTATCTGTCATCGTATTTTCACTTGGGTAAACACTGGGTCAATCTGGTAACTGAATTGAAAAAAAGAACAACAAAAAATAACAAATAAATAGAAGAAAACAAGTATTAATAGTTTTCAGATGTGTCCATTTAATCTGCACGTTTGTTGATGTAAATGTTATTTTTAAACTTAAACGTTTGCTGGCATGAAATTACTGCTAGGGTGTATTAATAAGCAGCACGAAAATGCAGTTTACTTCCGGAATTAAAAAAAAAAAATCCAACAGATGACTAATTATTTCTAGCCGTAACTTCGTATGTTCACAATTTCTATGAAATATTAAACTGTACTTAGCACA
Organism: Euprymna scolopes; assembly: GCF_053919585.1. Taxonomy (NCBI): domain Eukaryota; kingdom Metazoa; phylum Mollusca; class Cephalopoda; order Sepiida; family Sepiolidae; genus Euprymna; species Euprymna scolopes. The sequence continues at coordinate 174,136,959 of NC_136484.1, read as the reverse complement.
AATACGTCATGTATGAGTAAGTAACTAAAAAATACATTGCTTTGGAGTAATTTCCCAATTTTCCTTTAAGATCTTCTATGCCTTGTTTGCCCCCTTCGTTTTTTTCTTAACCCGTTGCCTGACCATGAGAAATTAATGACAGCATGCACGACAATCTAAACGTTTGGTTGATGATTCCATTGTTTGCGTTTTCTTGGGGAACACTTAATGTTTCAGCATGTTGCATGCAGTGTCAAGGGAAGAGAAATTCCTGCAGAGTGATGTAATGATTTTGTTTGTATATGCATACATATACGCGTGTTGTTTTTAGAGGGAGTGGGGTAGATGAAGGAAGAATGGAAGTTTGGATGAGACGTTGTACGAAAAGTAAGGGGGCTGGCGGATAGATTAAGGTTATAAGTGGACTTGTGACAAGGGTCTGGGTTAGTGAGTTTTAACTATCGCAGAAAAAAAGGGGATATTCCTGATTTTGCCTTTTAATGTCAAAACTTGTATTATTTTTTGTGTCGGTTTTATTTTGATATTTTCAACCATGTCTCACGTAACAAATAGGTTGGATTTGAGATTTTTGACAGCATGGAATTATGTTGTTTTTTTTTTTTAAATATTTTGATTCCTTTGAAAAATAAAATGCAAAAAAATATCACATGCAATGAGCAATTTAATGAGGTTCTTATTAGACATTTTTTTTTAGAAATAAATAATTACGTTGAGGTTACTTAGTAGAATTATTTGGCAATATTCATTACAGAAAATAGAGATTCAGCAAATAATGATGTTTGTCAGTATTTGTGTATGTATGATTTTATATAGAACAAGTAGTTAATAAAACATATTTAAAACATTTTGATAAAGAGTTAACAACATATCTAATTAGTATATTTCGGCGTATGAGGTGACCGTCAGATAAGACGAGAAAGAAGAATGGAGCAAATTGTAATAAATGTATCATATATCGGTTGTATAAGACGACTGCTAAATCACGAAACCATGTTTGTTTAGCCTACGTTAGATATTGTAATACCTGGTATCTTATGAAATATTGTTTTTTAAAAATGATTTTAACTTTAAGGGTCGTCTTATATACCGAAATATACGGTACTTTAGAAGTGAATCCTGTACATAGTAATATATAAACATATACTCCTACGTAAATTCATATAAAGAGATAATTGTGTTAGTATTGTGTGTTATTTTAATCTTATCAAATATGCAATATTTTTATTTGAAGTTATGTCAGAGTTAGCAGATCAGGGTGTCCGAAGATATTGGCTTCATGACCTTAAATGGATCAAACATTTAATGCTATTGCTGCCTTTTTCCTTCTTGCAAAACTCAACCATGTTCTGCAAAGCCAAAACAAAAAAACAATTTTCCACCACAAAAGATCCAAACCAAACATGATGAATAAATATTTGAAGACATAGAGAATTTCATGCATAATAAGAAAATAAATAATAATAAGAAAAATGACTGGATTCGGTATTAAATAACCTAAAAAGGGTTGATACGCCATTAAACGAAACCACCAAACTTTATAGAAAACATAATGCAGACGGTAGATTATGAGAAAAAATGATTACATGAGGTTTAGGAATGTGGTTTGCTATATTAACCATTGTCATAGAATCTAAAAGAAAAAAAAATCATGGAAGAATTTGGCACCAAATTTGAAGAAAAGCTCTTCAAACTGGAATATTCTGTGGATAGCCTCAATAGAATGTCTGGAACCCCCAGAAAGTCTGGCACGGCTAGATAATGATCTTCATTATGCTTTCGCGTGTTTATATATGGCCAACAGCAACTGGTCATCTAAAATTCTCATCGTGGTAAAAGGTAGGGGTCAAGTACATCACAGCATGGGATACGGACACTGGTTCTTATCTGGAACCACAGCATCAATGACTGATGTAATTCTTGGACTATTTTTCTTTTGAATATATTTTTACAATTGTTTTTTGTTATTTAGTGTTACTTGTGTAACCCCTTTTGGCTGGATGACATTTTTTTGTCCATAACGTATTCAAGGGGGTCCTCTGTGGTGACCACTGTATTTATTTCATCTTTATAGATCTTAGGACATGGAACCAAAGTATAATAAATAGAAAGAAAGGGAAACGAAACGAGAAAAGCTATAAAACATGGTAGTCAACAAAGCATGCGGCGAAGTCTCTTTACAAATCTATATGCTTTGGGCAATCAGGGACTCTGAGATGCAAGATGCATCTTTATATAAAGAGATAAAAAAATTCTATGATAAAACATCAAATGTGTTATCGAAGAACATTTATGCATTTTTTTAGCCTCAGTGTTTGTTTAGGATATAATGTCTGTGCAAGTACATTACTGTATCCCAAACGTGTTTGTGCAGTTTTTATATATGTGTATATATATATATATATATATATATATATATATATATTAGTAAATGATATTTGTAAACATCTATGTTGTATGTACATATTGCAATGGCCTCCTGCTATGCACACATGCATCTATGATTTTGATTTTTTTTTAATCTACTGACCAGGTCATTGTGTCCCAGAGAAGACATATATCTGACCAATGGAGATGTCCAGTTTTTAGCATAAATTCCTCTATAGACAAGAGAGAAAATTCTTTCTATGTAGGAAGTTAAGGGCGCTCATAGGCTTAGACTAGGCAATATTTTGATCGTCGATTATTTAAAAAAAACAAAAAACAACTCCGGATTAGTCTAGCTTTATTTTATATATTAGATTAGTATTCCATTTCTATGATGTATTTTTCAAAATATAATTTCATTACATATATATAATGCCAGAATGATATTTATCAGAAGTAGAGCAACCAATTAAGTATTAACGAAGTTAATGCTACAGTGCTCAATACGGAAGTAGGGCAAGATATACCTTTTTGTTTTACATCAGCATTTACATGTCTCTATACATTTATGAGCAAGCTTCAGTTAGCAAGTTACGAGTAACTTGACATTCTTTAGGGGAAATTGCTTATACAAAAGTTTAGTCCGTACCTTCAATTACGGACTAAACTTTTGTATAAGCAATATTGCCTGAAGAGGTCTCTAGTTACTTGTAACTTACTGTCTGAAACATGCTCATGAATGTGTAGTGACCTATTAATGCTTACACGAAACATAAAAACGTGTATATATATATATATATATATATATATATATATATATATAGTAATTTATAAAATATATATGGCGATTAAACTACACTGAATATTCCGTGTTTCATCCACTCTAGGATTCTTCAGGCTCATCAGAAGTTACGCAACCAATTACGTATTAACGAAGTTAATGCTACAGTGCTCAATACGGAAGTAGGGCAAGATATACCATTTTGTTTTACATAAGCATTTATATGTCTCTATACATTTATGAGCAAGCTTCAGTTAGCAAGCATAAGCCTGAAGAACACTAGAATGTATGAAACGCGGAATATTCAGTGTAGCTTAATCGCCATATATATTATATAAATTACTAGCTAGCTCTACCTACGTAGTGAGCACTTTTGAAGTAAATACCCAAAGTTTACGCATAAATTTATACTTTCGTATATTAATTTTATGTGAGTAAATGAAGTAGTTATATATGTATATATATCTTAATTTGTCTATTTTGGAAGCTACTGGGCCAATCTAAAATTTGTATAGACTTTGTGATAATGTGCAACGAACTAAGTATTCATTCAGTGCGCAGTAAGGGATGAAAAGGAATAAGTCACCGCAATATCACATTTACTCTAGAAGTCTTCTCTGAAACAACTGTGTCAATCTGACTGAAAGTGGTATGAATCTTTGTTATAAAGTGCAGTGAATTAAGTTTTATGTTATGTATTCAATGCAGAGTTAAGGATTAATACGGTTAGTATTCATAGCAAAAATGAGCACAAATTAAAGCATATTTAATCATTAATTAGCATAAGCACATTGGCACACAGATTCTCATTAGGTCATTGCAGTTAAACAACAAAACATAAAAAAGTATATATTTGTCTTAATGTGTGTTTTTTTAATACGGTTAGTAGTTATAGCAAAAATAAGAAAAAATTTACCATATTCAATCATCAATTAAATATATACGGCATAAGCACGTTCACACACAATAGGTCAGCGAAGTTAAGCAACATTGAGTCTGATCAGTACCAGATGGGTGACCAATTTGGTAATATCAGGCGCTGTATGTAGAATGACATTACCACCACCCTAAAAAAACTGCACAAACCTAACGTTGTCTCTTCTGATCGGGATATATATGTGACTGAAGACCGTTTGTGAATTTAATATCCCCCTTGACACTTCCTCCTTTTGAGAAAGCTGATTCAACCCATCTAGAGCGAATGCTGCTGGCATCAATTTGGCATAAAGCACTCATTCGAAATCAATTGGCCATGACATTTTAATAAGCAAAATAGTCTAATATGTATATTTATGATTTAACGGTTAGAAAAATCAGACGAATGTGAAATTGCTTCTTTTATATAAATCTTGCTATTTATAAAAATCAAATTGAATTTTTTTTTTTTTTTTCAAATTTTCGAATAATATATTCATCTTCGGAAAATTGGACATTTTTTTTTCTTAAAATCTATGGTGGTGGTAAGTCCTGGCATGACTTTGGATGTTTGAAGTTAAATCAAATGATGTTTATATGTCCGATTACAGTTTTAAACGTCTGTGGAACGCATGTGTAATAAAAAGGAATTTACTGTTTTAAACACTCGGTAATAATTTAATATATTATATATATATATATGTATATTATTTCTGTTGCATGTTCTGAAAAGTTAAAAACAAACTAAACATCATTAATGAAATATTTGAAACTATAAAGAACTTAATGCATAGTCATTTTTTCCAAAATAACTGGATTCCGCATTAAATTGTCCAAAAAGAGTGGATATGCCGTAAAACATAAGAATCGAATCAAACCCGTTGAATAAATATTTAAAGATATAAAGAACTTGAAGCATGAATACTTTTATCAAAATTACTCTATTCGGCATTAAATAACCTGAAAAATGTTATGCCATAAGACAAGTAATTTTGATCAGGTTCATAACATGATTTTGATTCGAGAAAATATCTAAAATTTAAGGCTTAAGATTTCCTGAATTTAAATTTTTTATTAAGACCTCCTTAATAAAAAATTTAAATTCAGGAAATCTTGCATAATTGGTTGCAGATCAAATTTAAGTATTGAACAGTACAACGACTGAATACTTTGAGATGCTTTCTTCTCTTCTGAGTAAATTAATAGTTAACCTCGACCATTATTGTCGTAATTGACAAATCGATCGTTAATTAGTAAATTTATTAAATTATCCACTTTGTTCAAGTAATCTTCTGGTCCGGTTGAGTTGATTAGGTGATCATGTATCTGATTATTCTTTTAGCAGCTTTTATTTAACTCCCAACGATTACTTCCTAATTTCTAAGTTAGCTTCATTAGATATACTTAATTATAACTGCAACGGTTTCTACAAGTATTTTGCTTGTGATTCGTGGAGAAGTCGAGCTAATTTTGTTTTAAAATTAGCAGAAAATAAAACATCTGGTCTCAGTGCAAGAAACATATGAATCATTTTAATAGAATTTCTCGTTTCGTACAATTAGCAGAAATAAATTCTCATATTTTTAAGGCCTTAAACCTGTCTTATATATACTTATCCACAGGCACTGTTCTGTTGTATCATTGGCGGACGAGGAATAGCCTCGCAGGTAACCTTGGTTTTACTTACGACAACCTCGTACTTCTCGGCCCTGTCGGTGGGGTATTAGAATACACCGACTGTCCCCCTGCAGAGGGTAAAAGTCCCTCAATAGGGGTCCTGGATATGACCTTAAACTATATCCAGTGGTGAGGCCCCAGCTTGCAGGCTTTGGGGAGTGTGGAGCCACCCTTTAATTACCATTGCTCCCAGGTCCACTCTGACCCGGAGTGGTAGTACCTGTTAGGGTCCCAACTATGGGTTAAATAGAAACTGACTTGAAAACAACAAATATATTCGATTAAAAAAAATAGTTCTTCAAAATCTTTGGATTCGGCATTAAATAACCCGAAAAGAGTTGATATGCCGTAAAACAAAAACAACCAACCAACCTCGTACTTCTCACTTCTCTTATTTTGTATTTTAATCCTTATATTCCATGAGCGAGGTTTCTGATAAAGGGTAAAGAATTTATATTTTTGGGGTCGGAATATTTTTCGTTTTTTGACGTTGAAGTAAGGAATTTTTGTTTCCTTTTTTTTTAGCTCTTTCCATCAAGTGGCTTCGATCCTTGTCTGGAGCGATTTAATAAAAAGCTTACGGTCTGTCTTCATCTAAACTAAACAGTGGATGCAGTGGAGTTGTTCACTGTCTTCATCGCTTATGTGAAATCGACTCTCGAATTCAATTCGTTGGATTTAAATAGGAATTAAGACATAATAGAAAAGAAGAAAACATTGAATGGAATTTTTTTTTTTACAAAGGAATCACCACTTATCAAGACCCAGAGACCACTCGAGGATAAAGATTAAAGAGTGTACATTGGTCAAAAGGACAATATCATAATAATCATTAGAAGTGTTAGTTTGGTAAATTGGATTACTTAAGGGGAATGGCTCATCAAGAATTTGTTTACATTGTACTTGAAGACGATCATATTGTAGTCAGCTGGAAAGCAGGTAAACGGAAGAGAGTTCCACAGATGTGCAGGTCTAAGAAAGAAGCTTTGTTCATGGAATCTACATTTTGTCATTTTATCAATATTTTCCAATAAAATCTTGTCATTTATTTGTCCTCTATTGCTGGACAGGTGGAGCATGAAAGATCTGGGAGAATAGAATAATAATACAATAATACTGCATAAAACGTAGAGAACGATTGTATAGCAACATGTTTAACACACACAAGAGAATGGAGATTTGCTTGTACAATTGAAATCAATGGCATTGCAGACATATTCTACATAAATTGGATCAATTAGGTTTCAAGGATCCCAGAATAAAATAAACCTTTCCCTATATCAAAACTCGACTTTGAGACGAAAAACCAAACAACTGTTTATTATTGATCAACTTGTAGATGTCGCAGCGTCGAAAGTCAACTGGTATAAACCCAAAGTCGTCGCTTTACTTTTGTTTGTTTTCTGGGGTCCTTGAAACCTAATTTATCCCATTCATCTTTGACTTTGCTGAATCAGATAAGGATGGACACGATCCTTCCTTACAGACATTTACATCCAATAATTTTTTGGTTGGTTCAATCTAAGGATTGGCGGATCATTTGTCGAACAAATATTCTTGTATTCTCATTTATTAACCCTTTACCGTTAAATTGTGCTTTCAAGACGCCTTTCAAAAAACAATATTTCTTACGTTTATGGCTTGTCAGCCCAACTGTTTTTCAAAGTACAGGTCTCTGCATGGTTCAACAAGTGAACGATGGGGTTGTTTATTTTCGTGCGTCAGTTGCACGTTAGCTTCCGTCACGTGTTTGTTTCTTGGTTAAAAAAATTTATTGCATAAAAAAGTTCTGGTGGTTTATTTAACTCTACGTTTTTAAGAGTGTGCTGACCATATATAGGTTTGGAGAGGTTAACCAAAGATCGCCATGAATGTAGCAAAATTATATCATTTGGTATGGTAAAAAGAGGGCGCATATAAAGTTTTCTAAGAAGTAACCAGGGATGATGTGAAACCCTAGAAGATAGACTAAAACTTATTTCTATTACGAACATTTTCGAGAAATGTTTAAAAAGGCTCGATGTCTTTTGCTCCCTCTCTTCCCCCGTCTTTGGCTCCCTCTCTTCCCCCGTCTTTTGCTCCCTCTCTTCCCCCGTCTTTTGCTCCCTCTCTCCCCTGTCTTTTGCTCCCTCTCTCCCCCGTCTTTTGTTCCCTCTCTTCCCCCGTCTTTTGCTCCCTATCTTCCCCCGTCTTTTGCTCCCTCTCTTCCCCCGTCTTTTGCTCCCTCTCTTCCCCCGTCTTTTGCTCCCTCTCTTCCCCCGTCTTTTGCTCCCTCTCTTCCCCCGTCTTTTGCTCCCTCTCTTCCCCCGTCTTTTGCTCCCTCTCTTCCCCCGTCTTTTGCTCCCTCTCTTCCCCCGTCTTTTGCTCCCTCTCTCCTCCGTCTTTTGCTCCCTCTCTCCCCCGTCTTTTGCTCCCTCTCTTCCCCCGTCTTTTGCTCCCTCTCTTCCCCCGTCTTTTGCTCCCTCTCTTCCCCCGTCTTTTGCTCCCTCTCTTCCCCCGTCTTTTGCTCCCTCTCTTCCCCCGTCTTTTGCTCCCTCTCTTCCCCCGTCTTTTGCTCCCTCTCTCCTCCGTCTTTTGCTCCCTCTCTCCTCCGTCTTTTGCTCCCTCTCTCCTCCGTCTTTTGCTCCCTCTCTCCTCCGTCTTTTGCTCCCTCTCTTCCCCCGTCTTTTGCTCCCTCTCTCCTCCGTCTTTTGCTCCCTCTCTCCCCCCGTCTTTTGCTCCCTCTCTCCTCCGTCTTTTGCTCCCTCTCTCCTCCGTCTTTTGCTCCCTCTCTCCTCCGTCTTTTGCTCCCTCTCTTCCCCCGTCTTTTGCTCCCTCTCTTCCCCCGTCTTTTGCTCCCTCTCTTCCCCCGTCTTTTGCTCCCTCTCTTCCCCCGTCTTTTGCTCCCTCTCTTCCCCCGTCTTTTGCTCCCTCTCTTCCCCCGTCTTTTGCTCCCTCTCTTCCCCCGTCTTTTGCTCCCTCTCTTCCCCCGTCTTTTGCTCCCTCTCTTCCCCCGTCTTTTGCTCCCTCTCTTCCCCCGTCTTTTGCTCCCTCTCTTCCCCCGTCTTTTGCTCCCTCTCTTCCCCCGTCTTTTGCTCCCTCTCTTCCCCCGTCTTTTGCTCCCTCTCTTCCCCCGTCTTTTGCTCCCTCTCTTCCCCCGTCTTTTGCTCCCTCTCTCCTCCGTCTTTTGCTCCCTCTCTCCTCCGTCTTTTGCTCCCTCTCTTCCCCCGTCTTTTGCTCCCTCTCTCCTCCGTCTTTTGCTCCCTCTCTCCTCCGTCTTTTGCTCCCTCTCTCCTCCGTCTTTTGCTCCCTCTCTTCCCCCGTCTTTTGCTCCCTCTCTTCCCCCGTCTTTTGCTCCCTCTCTTCCCCCGTCTTTTGCTCCCTCTCTTCCCCCGTCTTTTGCTCCCTCTCTCCCCTGTCTTTTGCTCCCTCTCTCCCCCGTCTTTTGCTCCCTCTCTTCCCCCGTCTTTTGCTCCCTCTCTTCCCCCGTCTTTTGCTCCCTCTCTTCCCCCGTCTTTTGCTCCCTCTCTTCCCCCGTCTTTTGCTCCCTCTCTTCCCCCGTCTTTTGCTCCCTCTCTTCCCCCGTCTTTTGCTCCCTCTCTCCTCCGTCTTTTGCTCCCTCTCTCCTCCGTCTTTTGCTCCCTCTCTTCCCCCGTCTTTTGCTCCCTCTCTCCTCCGTCTTTTGCTCCCTCTCTTCCCCCGTCTTTTGCTCCCTCTCTTCCCCCGTCTTTTGCTCCCTCTCTTCCCCCGTCTTTTGCTCCCTCTCTCCTCCGTCTTTTGCTCCCTCTCTCCTCCGTCTTTTGCTCCCTCTCTCCTCCGTCTTTTGCTCCCTCTCTCCTCCGTCTTTTGCTCCCTCTCTCCTCCGTCTTTTGCTCCCTCTCTTCCCCCGTCTTTTGCTCCCTCTCTCCCCCGTCTTTTGCTCCCTCTCTTCCCCCGTCTTTTGCTCCCCCGTCTTTTGTTCCCCCCGTCTTTTGCTCCCCTCGTCTTTTGCTCCCCCCGTCTTTTGCTCCCCCCTCGTGTTTTGCTCTCCCCCCCGTGTTTTGCTCCCTCTCTCCCCCCGTGTTTTGCTCCCTCTCTCCCCCCGTGTTTTGCTCCCTCTCTCCGCCCCGTCTTTTACTCCCTCTCTCCGCCCCGTCTTTTGCTCCCTCTCTCTGACTGATGGAAGGGGACAGACGAAGCGAGAGACGGGGGGGGGGGTCTCTCGCTTCGTCTGTCCCTTCCCTCAGTCAATCTCGCGTTGTCTGTCTGTTCCCTCGCTCTCCGTAACATGCCTTCGTCTTTTCCGCCTCGCCCTCAATCATCCCTGGCTCCGTCTTTTCCGCCTCGTCCTAGGTCAACCTTGCTTCATCTTTTCCGCCTCGCCCTCGGTCAGCCTCGCTTCCTCTCTCTTTTATTTCCTCCCTCTTTTCTTCAACAACCCTTTTCTGGTTGGTTTCTAGTCAGAAATGTCCGAGATATTTCAATTGAAGGATTTCAAATGCCGTGACTTTATCTGAACACATTCTGTTGAAGTACTAGTATAAAGAAGCACAGAGGTGCAAGACTGCAGTGATGTTACAGGGACTGGAGGCAGACAGGCAATGCGGAACCTTTTAAGTTAGAGATATTTTACATCTTGTTACAGTAAGAAAGACATTAGTGACTGGTGCATCAAAGATGTGGCAACAAAACTCAATGCACGGCTAAAATTATAAGAATATTGATAAAAAATATTACTAGCATTTCATTATAAAAAAATATATATATAATATATTCGCAACAAATACTCACTAAGCTGCAACAACTGAACAGTTTCACTCGTTTCCTATCCTAAACGAAAATTTCATGAGCAGAGTTTCATTTCTAGAGCTGTCCGTCTGTGCAGCGCAATACCGTGTTTGCTTCCTGGCTGACTATAACATGGTCGTCTTCAAATCTAATGTGAATAAATTTCTATTGAGCTGTCTCTTAAATAATCTAGCCCTACCAAAGTTCCACCATGATTGATCATGTTGTTTCACCATTTAACTAACACTTTACCATTATCCCAGAGTGGCTTCCGAGCCCTGATAAGTGGTGGTCCCCCTAAGTAATAAAAAAGAACAAACAATTCATGTACATATATATATATATATATATATATATATATATATATATATATATATATATATATATATATATAGGCGTTTTTTTATTATTATACTGCAGAATTATGTTTACGGCAATGTTTGAATTGGAAGGCTCATAAAAGTTGTTATCCTAGTGAACACCATAGTTACCTTGCCGGCAAATATCAAAATAAAATAAAAGCTAGCTAATGGGCTGTATGTCAAGTTGTCACAGTAAGGGAAAGGAAATATTTGTGAGGGGAGAAGAGAGATAGAAAGCTTCTTTTTCCCTACCCCGCCCACACTTTTTTTGGTCTCCTATGGCCCTGCTGATCTCTGCTGCCAGAGTGCACTATCAAACAAATAAAAGGTGGGCGACAGTTGCATTCGGGGTCGGGGATGACAAAAATCTTCCCCTCTGAGTCACTTCTTACCTATAGATAAACCATGCAGGTTCTGTCGCATTGATTCCCTCTACCCTGCCTTCTCCCCTTCGTCAGTCTTCGAAACCACTCCACTCAGCCTCCACCCCTTTCTCTGATGTTTCTACCATCGTGCTTAAAATCACACTTAATTCATCTCCCACACTCTACATTTTCGCAATTTTACTTCCGGTTTTTATTTTCACATCCGAGCTTTTATGATAAAAAATATTTTCAGTCCGATTTATATATATGTCTTGCACTTTTCTATCTATCTATCTCTCTCTCTCTCTCTCTCTCACTCACACACACACACACACACACACACACACACACACACACACATATGACTACATTTAATCACATAAAATTAATATACGAAAGTATAAATTTATGCGTAAACTTTAAGTATTTACTTCAACAGTGTTCAATACGTAGGTACAGCTAGTTAATAAGTTATAAAATATATATGGCGATTAAGCTACACAGAATATTCCGCGTTTCATCCACTCTAGGATTCTTCAGAGTGAATGAAACGCGGAATATTCTGTTTAGCTTAATTGCCATATATATTTTATAACTATATATATATATATATATATATATATATATATATATATCCAGATATAGGTTTTCATTGTATCACATCACTTCAATGTAGCTAGACTAGCAAAGATCAAGATTCTTCTGTCATGATGACAGTCGATGCTTTCAACTTATATGCTATCATTCAACAGCTGTTGAATGTAATTGAAATCTCAATGTAAACTTTATCAAATACCCGAAAGCTCGAATTGTTTTACCCATTAAGCAATACTTTAAAACCTCGTGACAGTTGGTGATTTACATATATCTACATACATCATATATATATATATATAGTGGCACCAAAAAGAAAGTCCGCACTTGTCATTCTTTTTTAAAAATCGCAAAATTAAGCTGAATTAACTGATATCATTTAAATTGACGTGGACACTAGGATACTTCAATTAAAAGTCAAATATTAACAAGTAAAGTTATAGAGGATTAAAGGGCGAATTAAATAAGATGTAAGTTATTTAAAGTTACATACAATTTAGCTTAAATTAGCTTTTTTTTTTAAGTGACAAGTGCGGACTTTCTTTTTGGCGCCACTATACATATGTAAATGATGTTTTTTTAGGGCAATACAATGTAATATTTTTCCTCCGTCGCTTACAAGCATTTGAAAATATTGAATAACAAATTTTTTTTTTCAATTTTTCTTTTTTTTTTTCAATTTTTCTTTTTTTTTCAATTTTTCTTTTTTTTTTCAATTTTTCTTTTTTTTTCAATTTTTCTTTTTTTTTCAATTTTTCTTTTTTTTCAATTTTTCTTTTTTTTTTCAATTTTTCTTTTTTTTTCAATTTTTCTTTTTTTTTTTAATTTTTCTTTTTTTTTTCAATTTTTCTTTTTTTTTCAATTTTTCTTTTTTTTTCAATTTTTCTTTTTTTTTCAATTTTTCTTTTTTTTTCAATTTTTCTTTTTTTTTCAATTTTTCTTTTTTTTTCAATTTTTCTTTTTTTTTCAATTTTTCTTTTTTTTTCAATTTTTCTTTTTTTTTCAATTTTTCTTTTTTTTTCAATTTTTCTTTTTTTATTACCAGTGAATTGTTAGCGTGGAATTCGAATCTTCGGTATCAAAATCCCATTGTCAATGATAACTTTACAAAAATATATGTTTCGTCTTATATTTTTCGTTCCAGTCGACCGTTATTGACAAGAATGCAGATTGACGTCAAATCGATTAAAAAAATGCTAAGAAAATAATTACACAGAATCTTACACGATTCATTCACGTAAGGAATCGTAAGGCTGAAACGCTATTTTAGCCAGATGGATATGCCTTATGGGGATAAACACCGAAGATTCTGTAACTTAATTGCCATATATTTTCATAATCTATTATCTAGCTCTACTCACGTATTGAGTGCTGTTGAAGTAAATTTTTAATTGATACATAACATTTTACGTGGACATGTGAAATAATGTGTGTATATATATATATATATATATAATTTGTGCGTACATACATGTATCACTATATATATTTTAGTAATTTAGATATATTCAAATATATAAGTAAATATCTCAAAGTTTAAGATAACTAAATAGTTCGATACTATACTGTGTTGAAGAGTTGTCTGGCAGGTATATTTATAATTAAATAATATTATACCGGCTGTGGGCCGAAACAATTGTACACATTCTTTTGTTTTTTTTTTTGTTTTTTTTGCAAATACAACCACAGATTTGGAAATGAGCAACTAAAACGCTTATCTATTCATGTACAATCGATAAAAATTAAGGAATATATTACATTAATTATTTACATATTTATTTAAATATTTTCTACGTTTATAAAATGAAGTTAATTTTATGCATATAGAAAATATTTAAATAAATAAATTAATTACAAATAATACGTCCCTAAAATATGGGGACTACTATAATATAAACAGAGGACAGATAATCTCTCCTTTTAAAGCACACAGGGAGTGGAAAAAATCCCCACAGAATCGCTTATAAGAAATAAACAATCTTATATATATATATATATATATATATATATATATTAGTTTTGTCGTGTCATGTTTGAATGCTTTTGTGGCAGTTAAATCATTTTCAATCGAAAACTTGATAAAGGTATTGATTTATCTCTTCTTCTCTAGTTCTGGTTAAAATAGTAGGATAAACTGACCTTAAAAACTTTGTGGTACGTTCATCTTCTATGTAAAAAAATGATTATTACTGCTAAACGAAGGATTTTAATCTAGTTGCATAGTCACCTTTAACTCCTCAGTCTGGCACTCATTAACACACGGGGAAAAAAGTAAATTTGAAGTCTTTATCATGTCAAATTAACGGCCATATAGAGTAATCTTAATCGCATAGTGTTCAACGGCCGCAGCTGAAATGTTGCTTTTATTTTATTCGAATCGTTTGAGATGAGTAATTTGTGTATTTATTTATCTTCATAGTAGTTGTTTTAGCATGTTTCGGCCAACTTCTCCTCTGGCCTTCTTTAGGTGATTAACTGGTGAGAATACCCGTCCGCAAATAAATAAATAAACAATACCTTTATTTTTAAATACGGACACTGGTATTTCATGCGTATGCAATGTAGGAAATAATTACTGCTCGTCAGAGGATCAGAATCCAATTACAAAGTGACCTTTATCTTCACAGTCTCTCTCTCTCTCTCTCTCTCTCTCACTATATATATATATATATATATATATATATGTGTGTGTGTGAGTGAAGTGAAAAGTGTCATTCATATAAATATATACTCTGTTAAATATATTGCGATATGTATACACATATGCATGCATGGCCGTACATGAATTTGTGAGGATTTATACCTTTCCAATATACATAAAAACATACAGGGGAAGAAAGAGTCTGGCATGAGTAGGAAGGCCATTTCTTTTGCTTGAAGTAACAGCTCCCTGCTTGTGCATTGCTAAACGACATGCATTTCTTGTAATTTACTGTCTTGTGTGCACTGATCCACACATTTCTTCCATGGTCAGTCCATCAAGTTCAGAGCTCAAATCGGAAATGGAAGGACTGGAAAAACTCTGCATAAATAATGTCCAAGAAACCGAAAAAAAAACAACAAGGTATAAATAATGAACTAGCATAGGAAAAAATGGAAGGTTTTAGTCATTTTGACCGGATGGCCACAGGCAGTATATTTCATTGTTTCTAAAGAAATAATATTGAATTGACAATTATTTAACCTGGTTTTATTTAATACCAGTTTCTGCAATGTTTTTATTAATACTGTGTTTAATATAATTAACTGCATTTTAGCGGTATGATCGATATGGCATATTTACGGCTTTAATAAATTTATAGATTCCCGAGTTTGACAAGATACATATGAAGAAAATTGGAGATTACATCTGTGAAAACTTTGTGATAATAATACTCAAGATAAAAACGGTACAAATAATCAAAATTATCAATCCTTCTCTCATAAATTCAGAAACCTTTTATTTCTATTGATCTATCAAAGTTTAATCTGGATCCGGGATATGACCTTAAACTATATCCGATGGTGAGGCCCCAGCTTGCAGTCCTTAGGGAGTGTTGAGCTACCTTTTAATTGCCATTGCTCCCAGGTCCACTCTAACCCGGAGTGGTTGTACCTGTTAGGGTCCCAACTATGGTTTAAATAGAATACGACTTAAAAAAACAAATACACTATATTAAAAAATCATTCTTCAAAATCACCAGATTCGGCATTAAATAACCTGAAAAGGGTTGGTATGCTGTAAAAAAAAAAAACAACCAAACCAAAGTTTAATCTGCAATAAATTAAAGAAACACCCATGCATGTCTATATATAAAGTTATGTCCTTATTTCCGTCCACTAATCATGCTTTAGTCTTTAATAGCATTTTTATCATTAAATGCGCAATGATTACACAAAGGTTCCTCCATGCCGATGCATTGGCCAATCTTGAGTGACCAATACGAATGCAGTTAATACTTATTGTCGAATATTCCAAACGTAATGCCTCCTATTTTTTTTTATTCCGATCGTTGCATTGTTATGATGACTGAACTTACATATTCATGACCTGAAAGTTTCATCTCTCTTACAGATATTGACAGTGTGACCCTCTAACAAAACAACCCCTGTCATGAACGTTCGTAAAAAAAAAACAACGCGTCATTGAATTCCTGGCAAAAGTGCATTCAGAATGGGGGTGACTATGTAGAAAAATAAATTTTCGAGCACAAAAAGGTTTTAACGGTATCACTTCCGTCTTTGTAGCTCTTTAATTTTGTTGGTTACAAAAGTAGGAGGCTTTAGTTTTGGAACGACCGTTGTATATAATGTTTTTCCAGTTATATATTGAGGAAGTGATTCAGTCTGTTATACCGGCTGTCTGAAGATATTGACCTCCTGACCTAAAATGCACCAAACATTGTAACTTTTTTTTTACTTTCCCTGTACAAAACTCAATCATGTTCTGTAAAGCAAAACAAAACAATAATTTTCCTCGACAAAACAACCAAACCAAACACCATAAATAAATATATGAATATATAAAGAACTTAAAGAAAAGATTTTACCAAAATTACTGGATTCGACATGAAATAACCTAAAAAGGGTTGATATACCGTAAAAAAAGTCTGTCATATTTTGAGTTAGATTAAATTTGATCTTTAAGAGTGTTCACTGTCCTGTACCTATATAAACAGACACCATCAGACTGAAGTCTCATTGAAATAGGGGAACACGCACGTGCTTGCTATAAAACAAGCGAGACAGAATTTGAGAGCTTGTTGAGTGGTTATCTTTCTATATATTACATCAATGTATTTACCTCGATGTGCATTAGCTTTTCATGTTCTCCTTGCCTCGACTAAGTACATTTGTGTGTGTATAGATATAATTATGAACAAGATGCTTGTACGATTGCAACAATAGAAAAATATATTCGTATGTGTTTCTCTCTGCAAAATTGTTCATTCACAGAATTTCATACAGAATAAAAATATAA
The DNA here is from genome assembly GCF_053919585.1 of Euprymna scolopes. Taxonomy (NCBI): domain Eukaryota; kingdom Metazoa; phylum Mollusca; class Cephalopoda; order Sepiida; family Sepiolidae; genus Euprymna; species Euprymna scolopes. The sequence goes on along the minus strand of NC_136484.1, from coordinate 174,120,195 downwards.
AAAACAAAAACACTTTCGTATTAATTCAAAGATAATTACTTATAAACAATATATAAAAATATAGAATATAACATCGGAGGGGAGGGATATAACTGTGGTACCGACATGAACTGAAATGTGGGTCTGCCAAGTTCGAATCCAGCTCGTCCTTTAAAAATACTTTCATGAAACCCAAATTTGTGCCTAACCTAGAAGGCAGGCAAATATAATAATATATTGCATTAGCAGGGCAGCTAGCATTGCCCGGTCGAAAAATACGCTTAAATATATTTTGATTAATGCAGATTTTGTACGTATGATATTATACTGGATCGAATATATAGTAAAGATAAAGGTAAAAAAAAAAAAAAAATAACTAAAAAAAAATAACTCGTGCGCCACAACCGAGAATCGAAACCAAAACGCTTGGCTTACGATTTACTTTTTCCTTTGATGTTAATGCCTGAGCTATGAAGATATGTTTGCGGCAAAGCTAAAAATTAAAACATAAAAATATATCTATTGCGTTACGCATGCATATTCGTAATGTCGTCGTTCGACCGTCACCTAGCTAATTCCACTTTTTACTTTTCACACTTTCGCATCGATTTTTCCGACTAAAACTTAAATACAGAGTTTCGCATGGGTTCGAATCCCCTATATATTGTTTTATGTCTGCAGACCAAAAACTGACAGGAGTTTGGTGGGCAAAAATTTTTAAACAAATATATATACACATACATAAATATATATAGACAGAGGTTTGGGCATACTATAACCTTTTTACGCAAGTATAAATTATGCAGAATATCTGCATGAATATAATTACACGTAATAGTTAACTAAAGATGATCATCCCATAAGAAAACCGAAAGAACTAATAAGGAATTGATTAAAATGAATGTTTAAAAGAATATGCAAATTAGCTAGATCTTTTGCAGATGAATGCAGTTCGATGGACGATATATAACTAAGTTGCAATTTTTTTTTTAATTAATACAAAAAATTTTTTTTATATGAATATCAATACAAAAACGAAAACACAAATTTTTAGTATAGATGTAAATATTTTTAAATATTTCTTTTACGTGACTGGAACTTAGTAGTATGAATATATATTCATTGTAAATAAGCTACACATAATGCCCATGTTTAATTTTTTTGTATAGAATTGTGTATGTATATGTAGACCGAGAAGGCGTTATTGCTTTTGTAAAGAATTGTTTTTTCTTTTACTCTTTTGGGCCTATTGTAACAGTAACAGCAGCGACACTCGCGGTTTGTGCTTTTGAATATATTTGGTTTGTAAACTCTGTACTGATTAGTGCTAGCAGCCAACTTCTCTTTGGGCTTGCCCAATCAGAGACCATCTCTCTGGTGAGTTGAGCACATGACAGTTTATAAAAAGATTAAACGCACGGCACTCTTCTCTTCTGGTCCTGGGTACAAGCAACGCTTCTCTCCTGGGGCTCAACAGAACTCACCTGGGCCTTTGACTCTGGGTTCGATGACGAGACAAGGAATCAATCCAAGTTAACACCGAACCCGAACTTCAACACACGTACATGAACTCTTTCTCTTCCAGCAGGGCAATCTAAACTTTTTATCTGCGTCCAGTACACGTCCAGTACGACTAACCCTCTTCTCCATCTATTCAATTCATACTAACGAATATAACTAATAGTTTTTTTTATGTTAGAATGGGCGTTTGTCGTCACTTATTCTGCAATATATAAAGATTAAAAAATGTTTTAGCACGAAAAATACTCAAATATAACACAAAATATCCTGGTCGCCCAAAAGAAAAATGCATGCCAAAAGGATAAATATGGCAAGCAAATATGCATATTCCTGAAACCGAAACTGAACATATATAGAAGTTCCCCGTTCAAAAAATGGAAATTGTGATACAGTAACTATGTATTAAACATTTCTAACAATAACACAACACTAATATTGTATATATTATTTCCAACCATAACACAACACTATAATTGCATATATTATTTCTAACCATAACACAGCACTACCATTATATATATTATTTCCAACCATAACAATACTATAATTGTATATATTATTTATAACCATAACACAACACTATAATTGTATATATTATTTCCAACCATAACAACACTATAATTGTATATATTATTTCTAACACAACACTGGGCCCTGTCGGTGGGGCATTAGAATACACCGACTGCCCCACTGCAGAGGGTAAAAGTCCCTCAATGATATGACCTTAAACTATATCCAGTGGTGAGGCTCCAACTTGCGGGCTTTGGGGAGTGTGGAGCCATCATTTAATTACCATTTCTCCCAGGTCCACTCTGACTCGGAGTGGTAGTACCTGTTAGGGTTCCAACTATGGGTTAAATAGAAACCGACTTGAAAAATACAAATATATTCTATTAAAATTTTTTTCTTCAAAATCTTTGGATTCGGCATTAAATAACCCGAAAAGGGTTGATATGCCATAAAACAAAAACAACCAACCAACTAACACAACACTGACATTATTATTTCGATTATTCAGACTACTGTTCTCATTTCATTAATCTTTGAAAAAGAAATACAATTTGGAAATTAGTTAAAACATTTATTTTCGCTTACCTACTCATTTGTAACGTATTTAGAGTGAGTATTTAATAGAACATATAAGTATTTTAAGTTTCCAGAAATATTGATTTTGAATAAAGAAATAAGAGGTCTGATCTCCTATTATTCTACTTCCAACCAGTATTTCATCTTAAAATTTATCTCCTTCACTTAATATTAACTTTTTCTAATCCGGATATATCTCAATAGGTAAACCAAAATAAAGTTTGATTAATTTCCCCACTGTATTTCCTTTAAAATAATTTGTAACTCACATTAATTTTTAGCTACAATTTTATTAAACACACTGAAACTTTATTACAATTCTAAAAATATTTTCTTTAAGAAAAAAAATTAACGTAAAATTATGGTTGTCTCATTAACTCGAAACAGACATGTTTTCTTGAACGACATTTTTGTTGTGATATCTTTTGATCAATAGCAAATGAAATCGAGCCTTGTTTTGCTTGCAGTAGTAATACACATTTTAATACTTTGTCATCCAAGTTATAAATCTTGAAATAGCTTCTTTGGATATTTTAAATAATCGCCATATTAAATGACAAGGAAACGGATTCATATCGACGGCATTTACTAAATAAAACTAGACAACTTTTAAGCTTTACGCTTTTGCAGTTTTAATCTTTATAGCTTTGCCTTTGTCTAGATTCAAAACAATGTTTTATACTTATAGTTTTAATACTTGTTTCATAATATCCTTTAAGTTATCTGTTAATGTATAGTTTTTATTATTTCATTAAATATTGTTTTTATAGCAATAACATATACTTAATGGTGAATGTTCTTTTTATTACTTTTTCTTTTAATTAATAATTGTTGTCCCTTAGTTCATTTATTTTAAAATATAACCTTTGTTTAATCATTGACTTATCTGCAACCTATCAAATAAAATGAAATAAAAAGTAAAAGAGATATCTGCAAATAAGAGATGGGAAAGTTTAAGAATCATTGACCAATCATTGGCGATAACTGCTGGATAAAATAGACCTTTCACTGAAAACGGATCTCTAAATATTTGTTTCCAATACGTTCAATAATAAAGGCTGTTGTTTTTTTCTTGTTTTGATTTTTTGTAATTTCAAGAAATATAAATACATTGTGTATCTTGTAATTTCTCATCTATAAATGATAGCTTTCAAAAAAATAATGATAGGCTTATATTATTTTTGCTTTTGATTAATCTTTTTTCCACAATTTGAATCATTATTTCTTATCTTCGTGTGCAAAGTAACTAAATTTTGACGTGAGTGAATTTTAATAAGAAAAAAATTGTAGGCGTTAAAATATTTGTTGGCATTAAACATTATTACACGGGGAATCATTTTGACTTAAAATCTATTGAAAATTAAACATTTTAAATATATAAACGTTAGTTGAAGAAATACCAATTACTCAACAATGGGTGTCTAAGTTTCATTTGATCTAAAAAGTGAAACGACCCAGAAAACAGCAATTCTTCTCCTTTGTCACGAGAAGCGAGAGTTACGAGGTTGCCGAAAGTAGACACAAGGTTAAGAACTTTTCATAAAAAGCTTCTTTTTAATAGAAATAGCTCCAGACAAGGTCTGAAGCCAATAGATGTAAATAACTAAAAAAAAAAATAAATAAATAATACTTCGAGCTAAAAACTAACGAACGATAAATATTAGATTGATAGATTCCGATCCAGACCTTCCTGCATTGTCAGAAACGCTGCTCATTAAATGTGGGGATTAAAGAAGGAGTGCGAGAGTGACAAAGCTACTGAAAGTAAACCCAACGTCCACTTTCTACTTTCCTTATCTTCGAGTGGCTTCTGGTCTTGATAAACGGGAACTCATTAATTAAAAATAATGTAAAGAACACTTTTTCGAACTTCGTATGTCTGATTTCCACAGAAACTAATTAACAAATGCTTGTTCTTTAACAAGGATAACTTTAACAAAGCATTGCAAAAATACAGATATTTGTCTTTTAACTCCATACAAATTTGATTTTTTAACTTTTTATTAAATAATATATTATTTATTAAAATTGTTTTATTAATGTGAAGAGAGATTTTAGCAGGTTAGACGTGCCATAATGTAAATTTTAATTTCTATTAATCTCTCATCACATCATTTCCTTTTAAATTGAAACTGAACACTTCCTATTTTCGGGTCGAGCTTGATGGCACCCAAATGTTGCCGTCTCCATTTTCTTCATTCAGGAAACAAAATGAAAAACATTCCGAGGCTTCTTACTCTTTAGTGTGTTTCTACACATCTTTTTATAATCCCCTCCCATTTAAGACTTCCTCTTGTCGACAACAATTCCTACCTTCATGCTAATGCTTGAATCTAGTTTCTCTTTTAATGCTATAAACATAAAGACATCTGAGCCTGTATTTATTTTTTAGTTTTAAACTGAAAAGGGTTTTATTACAAGGAAAAAAGAACGAAATAGAATAAGAGTAATTTGTATTGACATTATTAACGTTTCTATCATTTGTCTATGCAAAAAGGTTTAAACTAGTGCATGCGTGTGTGTGTGTGTGTGTGTGTGTGTACTAGCTGGACGCCCGGTATTGCCTGGCCGTACAGTATGTTTAAACATGATATTTTAATTTATGCATATTGCGAATGTATTATTATAGTATCACCCCTCTATTCAATAAAATATAATCACAGGAATAATTTGGCCGGTCGGCTAATTCGCAAAATAATAATGATAATGTCGTTCACAAAATTTCCTCTGTTTACAATATCACGTCAGCTGATATTTGGGCTTGACGATCCTAAGATAGTCTTTCTTCTCTTATAGATAAAAAGCATTTTTACAGGTGAATGTAATGTTAAAGATTACATCGGGGTTACGTAAAATATTCCCCTGTAAAATTTCTTTTTTATCTATAAGAAAAGAAAGACTATTTTTAAGATCGTGTTTTTTTTTCGATTTTAGATACTTATCGGATTAATTTCTGAACAAAACATATCTAAGAACACTGCCAGACATATAAATTACCTTTGTGTGAAATTTGCAAAAGATAGGTTCAGCCGTTCAGGAACCTATGAGAAAGGACCTCGTGCACAAACACACCAGTGGTTTATATATATATATATATATATATATATATATATATATATATATATATATATATATATATATATATATACCTTTATAATATGTGTGCGCGCGTCAGGTATGGGTATATGTTGATATATATTTATGTACAGAATTCATTCCTAAACTAATAAACTGATCATTACGAATATGATTGGCTGATTAAGTCCGAAATACTGACTGGCAGAGCAGCTTGAGAAAGATCTAGAACGATACGCTGAAAGCTTCACGCTTAATGATTATACCAGCTCTCATCATAAACGTTAATTCAGTAAGGCATCTTGGAAAATGGAAACGGCACTAATGCTACGCGGATTTAAACGGTTTCTTCCAAAGGAAGAAGTTCCATAGTAGTATGAAAATCACAGACGAACCTCGGTGGCATGTATATCTACGTTAGGGGAGATGACGACGTTAGCTTTTTGCAATACATGCAGGGAGGTGTCAACGTCCTGCTATATACAGTGCCTGGAATTCCCAAATTAGTCGCCCACCTGGTACTGAGGATACTCAGCATTGCTTAACTTCGGTGATCTAATGAGAATCCCTGTGTCAACGTAGTTATGATGTACACTTTACTAGATTATTTCTCGAATACGGTAGCCAAGATCACTCAGCTACTTCAAACGAATATATCTCTTTCGTGGGACATATAAAGATAATAGCAAATTACTTCTAACAATCCATATATTCTATTAAAGTTTTGTTGTTTGACATTTGTAAATTTAATTCTCTCTCATAAATTGTGGGTTAAATTCACACTATATTACACAGAAGTCTATAACCCCCCTCTTCCCACCGAATATTTTTTATTTCTTCTTTTGGACGCCGGATGGTCAGATGATTTTTATTATTTGGGCTCTTAAAAGTAGAACAATTATCGCATGTAGTTTAACTATAAGCAGGTTACTAAAATATTTCATAATTTGAGTACCTTATCTCTCAACGCTTTCTGCGCGTGCGCACACACACGCACTCGCGCGTTCTAACATTTTTTTGTTAATATGTGCACATAAGTTTTTAATTATGGAACTATCCACGTTTAATCAAATATTCAGATACTGAAAAACGATACTTAAAATACTATGGCTCCTCATATGTGAATACATATCCTTTATGTGAATACATCAAATATTGTATATACTAAGAAATAATACTTTTTATTCCTACAGACAGTGTTTAATGCTTTTGCAATCATCAGTGCAGGAAGTGACGATTGCTGTAGTCGGGATATTCGAACATAGCTTCATATTTCTCAGACAATGCATATATATATATATATATATATATATATATATATATATATATATAGTAAGTTATAAAATATATTTTATAACTTATTACCTAGCTCTACCTACGTATTGAGCACTGTTGAAATAAATACATAGTTTACACATAAATTTATTCTTTCGTATATTAATTTATGTGATTAAATGAAGTAGTTATATATGTATATATATATATATATATATATATATATATATATAATTTTATAAAACTCTATGTGTGTGTGAGATGAAGAAAAAGAGAGTTCCTTCGTCACAGGTTCCGAAACGGCTGAGCTTATTTTTTTGCAAATTTCACACAAAGATAATTTGTCTGGCAGTGTTCTGAGATATGTTTCATACAGAAATTCACCAGATAGGTATCGAACATATCCGGTCATAAACATAGTCTTTCCTCTCTTATAGAAAGACTATGCTTAAGATCGTTGAGTCCAAATATCAGTTGACATTGTATTGTAAACAAACACAGACAGAAGTTGATGAACGACATTATCATTATGATTTTTGGATTTAAAACTGTTTTTTAGCGAATTAGTCCACTAAACAAATTATTCCTAGTAATATAAAATAGTCAATAGAGGATTGATTCTATAATAACACATATGCAATGTGTATAAATTTAAATATCATGTTTAAGTGTATTGTACGACCGAGCAACGCCGAGCAGTTAGTGTGTGTGTATATATATATATACTCGTACATCTTTACAGGTGCATGTCTAAGAGAGTTATGATTATTCATGAATTCATAACGTTTTCAATTTGAAAAAGGGATTTGTGCTGAATATTCTCACATACATGAATCGAAAATTAACTTCCTTGTGTCAAAAAACTGATAGTTCTTTTTGTTTATTTTATTTCATGCAATTCTTTTACATTTAAGTGATTTTGATTTAATTTTTATTTATTTTATTTTATTTTATTTTTTTGCTTTTTGTACTTAACCCTAGCTTTTGTTTTACAAGAAGGATTTCCTCTGCCCCATTTTTCCTGCCTGACTTTTATGGCTGTGGATTTGTCCCATATGTCATAAAATACCTCCCTTTTGTAGTGCTGCCGACCATCTGTGGTCAGGTCACACAAGATGGCAGCTCAGCCTTGCCTGTAGAGGTTCAGCTCATCATTTTTGGAGGGGTTAGGGCACATGGCTGATGAGATAGAGTAAGAACTACCTCTAATCCTGCATTGCAATCCCATGGCAGCAGTCAGGCATTGTTTTATTTACGGGGCAGGAGGAACACTTTTATTGGTTAGGTGGAATAAATAAAATATTCTTCCATCTACAGTAGAATATCTAGATACAAAAAACTTTGCTTACGAAACGTGATGTGAAATTTTTTTTTTGCCTCTGCATATTAAGATTTTTAGGATACGAAAAATACGAGTGAAAAACTACTTTTAAGGCATCTAATTCTTTGGAAATCTTTTATAATTGAGATTTTATTCGATTAAAAACATATATTAATTTTCTGCAAATGTGTTGTTTTTCACCTGGAAAACATTTTTTTCTTTAATTTGAATTTGTTTGCTACTTACCGCTTCATAAATTAATATTATTTAAAAAATTGAAAAGAAATGAGAAATTTAGAAATGCACGCATTGCAATTTTTACTAAAAGAGATTAGATTGAGGAAAAAATTTCTTTTTACATTTTTATCGTACACCGGGAGAAATTTTTGTAAATTTGTTATTTTTCTTAGAAATGGCAAATTAGCTGTACGGAAGTAAATAATTCATTTAACTTTGAATCCTTTTTCTTCCGCGCGCTCACGTAGCCATAGATTTCATTTAGGAGTAATGATGAAAATAACGATTAAAAATTGTCATACCTCACAGTCGTTTTTTTTTTATTTTTTTATTTTTTTTATTATTAAATCGAATTTTTTATTGGGATGTCAAAGAAAAGTAAAAAAATAGCAAGTGGAGGTATTAACGGTTAGGTTTGGTGCTATTCAGCTCTTATTTCATTCTGGTTTTACCTTTATTAAATTTTATGAGTGTTTTTATAGGGCTTGGAACGTATTAGACGATTTACGCGTTAAACACTTTAAGGATACGAAAATTTCAAGATACGAAGGCCAAGCCAGAAACAATTACGTATCTAGAGATTTCACTGCATACGTATCCGTTTGGCAGTCCTTTTAATTTTCTTCTTATTCAACACAAGCAAAGTACATTAATAATTGGCGTAAGGGGCTACTATGTGGAACCATATCTACAGATTCATCATGTAGCAGGTTAAGTAAAATTATTAAAGTAAAAGGCATTCCGACATCTAGAAACCTCTAGACTGAAGAGGTGGGATTTTGCTGCTTCTCAGGGTATTTAAGTCGAGGAGGTATAAGTGTCACTAGTTCGTCAAAGCATATTCCATAAAAATACTTGTAAAACAGGCACGGAAATGAAACATTGAGGCGATGGGACAGGGAGTGGAGTTTGATTGATAGTGTGGTACTTATTAGGTTGGAGACTATTTTTGGACTTTTTCTAAGAAGAGACTAATGTTAGATGCACCAGCCCAGATATAATAACAATGCTCCATGCATGGCTGAATGGTGGCTTTATAGAGATACAGGATACTGTCATATGGCAGTAAAGTTTAGCATAATATCAAGGGCCTACCTTCTTTGATGCAGTTTTTAATGCATTTGTTCCAATTTATGCTGCCTGTGAATGTTAAGCATTTTATTATTTTATTAATCATGGCGATCAATAGTTGAAACCATTTTTCGTTATTGCTGAAGGAAAGTAGTTTAGTCAACAGTATCGAATGTTACCATCCATTTATGTTCCTATTCCACTACCGACTGAAGGTCATCCTCTAAGGTTTCAGTCATTGCCTTTTATATTCGGACATTCGCTTTTCCATTCATATTTGTACTGATTTTCTGTCTCTATTTGCTAAATACGGGGTTTAAAATTTAAACATTTTTTTTAGAATAAAAATTAAAAGTAATCTACATTTGGTGCAAGTAATAATCTTGCACCAAATGTAGATTACTTTTAATTTTTATCTAAAAAAAAAATAAAAGTAAAAACAAATCTTTCTGATATATGTGGATGTGACAGAAAAAAATATCGTGCACCAAAAATCATGTAAATTGATTAAGTAGTTTTATAAATAAAATACTTAAAAAAATGTTAATAGGAATTCGTAGTCATTACAATGATATATAATGCTGATTTAAAACTTTATTTTTGGAGATCTACTTTAAGGAGGAGTTAACCAGTGATGAAATTCAGTTATCCCAATGCCCCCCTCCTTCGGTCTGAAGTCGAACTATACTATTATATGACAAGTGGAAATTTGGTATCTGTCTGAAACCGAAATTATACAGTTACCATGAATTCAGGAGAAGATGACTTAATAATTGTTCTGTTGTCATATTTTCCCCAGGGATTACAGTTTATATTTTATAGGGGAATAATAGTATAATATTTGTTCTGTTGGCTGATATCGTCACTACTCTTCCTTTCAGAAACAGTGTTGTACATTTTCCTTTATTTTATTATTTATTATTTATTGTAGCAAAAGTATGCAACCGTATTTATTTATAAAATACCTACCTACAAACATGCGTTTCGACATACAAAGGCTTATCAGAGTGGCTGACTATACCAAGATTTAACCTCTCGAGCCATAGCCAGGTGCATTAACCGTTGTGCCATGAAGTGCCAAAGTGAATTTACATTTAAATTTATCGCTTATCAAGTTATGTCGTAATATTGTTACTTTAGCAATAACTTTTTATTCATATTGAATAGCTTCTCTGGAGCCTTGGAGAGTTACCACATACGCGTGAGTTTGTGTGTGTCTAGGAATTTTTTTTTCATTTTGAAAATTATATAAAAAAATAATTTTAACAAATTTAAAAAATAGATTTTGATAATGTTTAATGTCCTTCGTGGGAGCATTATTTTGCCAGTAAGTCATTCTCTCTCTCGCTTTCTCATATATATATATATATATATATATATATATATATATATAGTAGCTTGAGTACTAACTTAATTTGCGAAGGATTAAAGAATAGAAAAAAATAAATAAAAATTTTCAAAAGAAATTTCATTTCTTTTCAAAAATTGATAAAACTGAATAATCTCATGAAAAAAAAACTTCATTTCCAAGAGTAATAACTTTTTGCTACTTCTAGGCTTTGGTGTTCTTTGAGGTTTATTCTAATCAAAATAAGGGACCATTCCAAGCTAAAAAGAAGAAACAATATTCAGAAAGTAACGTTCTATTTGAGATTCAATCCGTTTTTGTAACTAACTTGCCTTCCGGCAGCAATTACTATCCCGAACCTTCTTCTGTTCTTTGATTTAAGGGATTTGCACCCAAACCCCCTAGGAAATTAAGTCTCCTACCAATACTTTGACGAAGAGTAACCGTTGATTACCGTTAACTTCGGCATTGTCCGCAGCAATTGCAACCTAAGAATGGTTAATCAAAAATAGTTAAATATAAACCGGGGCTAAGTATAATTCCAAAGCTACAAAGTGATAAGAGAAAGAGAGAAAGAGAGAGAGAGAGAGAGAGACACACACACACACATCTTTGGCAAATCAGTTCTTGCCTCCGGTAAGAGAAGAGTTTGAATTGGTCTGCGATGGATCCAAGTGGGTAATCAGTGTAACATGGCCTGTAAGAAGTGCCACTTTATTCTTAATTACTGCAAGTTAGGATTAAATAATAGAAATTAGAAGACTTGTAAATGTTGGAAAGTACAGGTTGCTGCAAGTGCGAACGCTGTGATAATGTACCGATCCCAGGAGTTGAAATTGCAGAGCTGACAAAGGTATCGTGATAACTACTGTGTGAAGCCAGCTACCCGTCGGCTTGATTAACTGCTCGATTTGAAAAGAGTTCTTAAACCCGCACTTTAACCGAATGCATATGTCTTCCTCAATTCTAGCACATGTGTGCATATGCAAACAAATGCATTTGTGCACAAGAAAACATGCATGCACAAATCAAAACATACACACATATATGTAACCATACATATATGCATGCACATGAATAAGTGCGCGCACGTTTTAGCATGAGAAAATATAGTAAACAAATATTAGTACATATATTTCATAAATACGTGCGTGCGCGCACACGCGCACACATATATATATATATATATATAAGTGACTTGTGTGTTCGTGTTTCTTCCTTATGGGTTGCGAAACAGGTGAACCTATCTCTTGCACATTTCATACATAGCTTTTATTTTTACACGATGGTCACCACTTATCAAGGCCCGGAAGCCACTCAGGGATAAGGGTTATTGCAAGTACAGTACGTTAGTGTGGAGATTTGATGAAGTGTTTACTTAAGGGGGCGATTCATTAGGAATTTGTTAACCTTGGACTTGAACACATCCAAGTTGTAGTCAGGTGGGAAGCAGGCAGACGGAACAGAGTTCCACAGACGTGCAGTTCTAAGAAAGAAGCTTTGTTCATGGAATCCACGTTTGGATTTAGGCACAGATAAAGAGTGGGGGAAATTTTTCACAGTGGATTCAGCTAGACGGGTGTTTTTCGTGAAAGATTGGCGTTCAGACGAGCACCTGCGATGGAAATAACGATAATTAATGTTTGGCAGTTTTCTAAGATGTGCTTTGTACAGAAATTGATCCGATAAGTATACAAAATCGAAAAAATCCCATCTTTAAATAAGCTTTTCTCTTAGATAAACACGAATTTTTATAAGGGAATAGTTTACGTTACACCGAGCAGGGGATAATAAAATTTCAGCAAAGCTTTTCTTCTTAAACAAACCAGATTTTTTGTTATCTGGAGATATAGCTTCGTGGCAGAGCATTCAACTACAGATCGAATAATCTTCTGTTCAAGCTCGGGTGTACCTCGCTATTTTTCCTTTCTTTTTTTTTTTACATAGTAGTCGTCATTTATCAAGGCTCAAAGGACACTCGAGGATAAGGGCTTAAGAGTGTACAGTATCAGAATTATAGTAATCGTTAATAATATAGATTCGGTAAATTTGTTAACTTAAGTGGAACGGCTCATCGAAACTTGTTTGCATTGTTCTTGAATACGGCTATATTGTAGTCAGCTGGAAAGCAGGCAAACGGAAGACAGTTATTTTAATTTTCTCTTATTAATGAGTTCAATTTACAATAAAAGAAGAGGTACTATTTAAAATCGCTGCAAATTATTTCTTCGTTTGCATATTTTAAAACTAAACATTAACCAGAAGTAATTTTTCTAGGGCATTCATCGTCAAGCCAAAATATCAGCTGACATCACATTGTAAACGAACACAGACGGAATTTGATGAACGACATTATCATTATTATTTTTTATTTTTTCTGCAAATTACTCCTCGTAAAATATAATAATCAATAAAGGATTGATTCTATAATAATACATATGTAATCTGCATAAATTAAATGTTTAAACGTATTGTACGCTGGGTAACACCGAGTTGCCAGTTAGTAATTTTATAAAGTAATACAGAATATCGCGCATATATATTTAGTATGTATTTCAATAATTCTTAATTGATGAGTCGAGCCTATGAAAATATATTAAGCTAAACGAAAATGTTTTATGTGGAAATCATTGCATTTAGCTTTGATTTTCGCCAAGTGCAAAACGTGAACGTTTCTATGTAATTCAACTGTCATCAGTATATTTTCACTCTAATTGACACGCATATACATATATATATATATATATATATATATATATATATATATATATATATAACAGATGCACACATATAATATGATATATTAAATATCCTCCACATACGGTTTCGCTGTATCACAGCTTTTCAAAGCGGCTAGACTAGCACCTATCCGAAGACAGGGATCGAACCTACAACAGCCTTGTTAATAGTCGACAGCTCTAACCTATGACGCTCGCAAACGATTTCATCTAATGTCTATTTATGTAAACATTTTGATCGTTTCTTTTAAAGTGCTCGATTTGTTTGTTTATTTATAAACAGTTTTGCGTTACGCTAATTAAGCAGCAATATCGATTTACAATAAGAAAAAAAAACAAATAATTTCGTATTGAACAGCATCAGATATACTTTGATGACTAAATTATGTTGAAAGATCAAAAAAATCATAAAATGAGTGATGCTAAATATTTTGTTTGTTCTATATCTCAATCATAAAATAAATCCGATATATACGCATCTAGTTTATAATTCGAATACTATTCACAGGTGTTATTCAAAGGTTACAGAAGTAACGACGTAAGAGGAAATGAATTTTGCATAATGAAAATCACTATTGAAGAAATTGGGATAGCATTACGATTGTGTGTGAAAGTAACAATAACAAAATAAACCTTGAAAATCCTCCGAAGGCCTGTCACCAGTTCAGAGTTGCTTTTTTCTTGCAGATTTCGGGCCTTATATTATCAAACACACTCCACCATGACCCAGGCATAATTAATCATATATTTATAGTCTCGTCGTAAAATATGCTTAAATATGATTAAATATTAATTCATGCAGATTTCGTATTTATTTTTATAAAACCAATTCTGTCATTGGATTATTACATTGTTTACTATATATAGTAATGATTTCAAAAGTAAAATAAATATGCTTTGGTTGCTATCAGCTAAAATTTAAACCAAAAATAACCTTGTCCATTATTTTATGGCCCAAATCCATACGTATACAAAAAGCGACAAGAAACGTTTTTTTTCACTTATGACTGTCAATTAGCGCATGCGCAGAATGAAATGTGGGTAATCGACTTGCGCCAGGCCAAGGTCAATGTTTTTATTTTTATTTTGACCCTTTAGCAGCTATTTTACCGGCTAAAAACCAATTTAAATATTCTACAGGTTCAAAAACCTTATATATCAAGTCACATACCGCTGCCCAGTATTAAACGGAACATTAAATTTAAAAAAAAAAACGAAAAGAAACTGAGACCTGTGCATGCGAGTATTATGGTTTTACTAAACAGTTTACTTTTTGCAAGTAAAAAAAAAAATACTCTAGCTGAGATCGAAATGAAAATCTAAAGACAATGAGTCAAGTACGATAATCATTAGACCAATTTGTCATGATCTTTAAAAAGTGTTTCCAAACCTATTAATATAAGGAAGCTGTCATATGAATGATACGAGCAAGCATAGTCGTGAGACAGTTAACAAACAGATGAAAATCCGATGATCCCTCCGATGTATGAATTTTTTTAATATGTATACCTTAACAACCCTTTTCTCCGAATGAAAATCGATTTTAAAGTTTTTTGCCAAATTTCAAGTCTGTAGATCAGAAATTCGTTGAGTATAAAGGATGAGAGTTGCCCTCACACACACATCCCCACTTATGTGAGTGTGTGTGTTTGCTAGACCACTTTTTCCTAAATGCTACAAAATTATGCAAGTATAGCAAATATGCATGCATAGAACGAAGTATAGTAGTTCAACGAAACTAATCATCTATTAAGAAACCATAAAAATGAGTTATTTAAGTTCGTTTTTCAAAGAAATATGCAAATTAGTAAGCTTTTATTCAGTCTCTTGTATATCAATGACTGAGTATATTAAGGAGGTCATTTTAATAATTTTAAATGGAAAAGTAGGCTTTTAATATCAATGTCCAAAACCTAGGCTTTATATATATATATATATATATATATGTGTGTGTATATATATATATATATATATATATATATATATATATATATATATATATATGGAATTATTTGAATGGGCGATTCTAAGAATACAATTACGCATTACACCTACCTGGTCATGTTATACGGAGGTAGAGCAATCTACTTCCGTAGATTAAATAAAATCTGGAGTTGGCAAGAACCACCTGAAAAATGGAAGTTACATCGGCCGAAACGTGTTGAGAAGAACGTTCTAAGATTAAATCTGTAATCTGAATAATCTGAAATTATGAAAATAGATATCCGTTATTGCGTAATGTTTATAGAGTTTAGTCATATTTTATTGAAAATATTTTTTACTACAGAATTCATACAGCATATTTATTCTCTTAGATGGTCGATTAGCCTCTATTTTTTTTTTTACCCAATTTGTGATTTTTCTCTCCTCCATAAATTTTCATTTTATTTCACCTTTTTTTTCCTTTCCATTCAAACCCCTCCTTTTCTCTTTCATTTTCTTGTGTCTGAATATTTTTTAACGCTTGATTGCCACTCCCATTTATCTTCCTTTTTTTTTTTTTTTGTCAGCCTACATTTTTATTAACCCTGCCCACGGCAGACAAAGATTTTTTTAAAATAGCGTCGGCTGGTCACCCATGAATCTTTTCCCACCCAGGTGTTTTGATTTCTTTGTTGTTTTTTTTTATTAGTTTAGTATTTTTATCTTTTTTTTTGGAGTGACGTCATTTGTACATTAGACACTGCTTAGACGATTATCTTCCCTTTAATCTGCTGTAGGAGGACGCACACCATCCAAATAAAACACGTAACCAAAACTGGATTCTTCTCTAATCCTTTGTACACTAGCTTTAGAATGTGCTCTACAGTTTTTCTTTATGAGATGTAATCTGCCTCTCTCTCTCAAAACTTTCGCTCTCTCTCTCAATAGTTTCGCTCTCTCTCTCCCTCTGTCGTTTCAGCTTTCGCCTTCGTGTCTGTCGTTCCATCTTTCTCTCATATATAAGAGAAATTGTGTGTGTGCGTGTGTCTGTGTGTTTACATTTCCCTACCAAACTACTCTGTCAATTTTCAGTCTACAGACTTGAGATTTGACATAGGGGTATTGAGATTCGGGAAAATCTTTTTAATCCGTTTTTGGCCAGACATTTGGCTGTCAAGGGGTCAAAGTTCAAGGATTTGATCTTTGAAAACTTTACCAAACTCCTCCGCTTATTTTGGACCTAAACACTTGAAATTATACATATAGGTTACTTGGACGTGGATCAAACTTCGTAATTTGATTTGAGCACAAAAAATAAATGTTAAGGGGTCAAAATTGGGGCCAAAGTTAAAGAAAAATTGACTGCTGTGGTTTCTACCAAATTGCTCAGCCAAATTTTGGTCTAAATATTTGAAATTTTACACAAAGTGTATTCAAACACAGGACAATCTTTTTAATCGGTTTTTTGGCCGAAGATTTGACATTTGCGAAATCTAGCAAACTATTCAGTTAATTCTTGGTCTAAAAAATTTGAAATTTTACACAAAGGGTATTCAGACATGCAGCAAGTTTTTTTAATCAGTTTTAGGACGAAAATTGTGGCTGATATCACAATGCAAATTCTCGAGTTTGGCAGAAAGATTCCCAAGTTTGGCAGGATACACCTGAAAAAGATCGGAGGTTGCATTGACTAAAACGTTGTGAAATTAAAATTCAAGATAAGTATAGTAGTGTCAAAATAATGCGAACATTTATTTATTTTAGAACTAAGCCTCATCATTTCTGCATGAGTGATAAAGCTTCAGGCTTTATATCCAGTGATCTATAATATTTACTAGAGTCGTGCCATTCTAAAGCTATCCCTGTGTGATACAATTGATTTATCGATTTTTCTAGGAAATCTATCGCTAGTGATGATTGGCCATTTTATTTAAGAATCAATTAGGTTGTCCGTTGATGTCTGAGTCAGGATTTCTCTAGGGAATGCTAAAAGCATCTGTCATCTACTCACTGACAAAGTTGGAAGATATTGAGATGCCATTGATATAGATATATTGATGAAACACAGAATAATGTCCAGTCTTTAACATGTCAAATATAAACTTCGTAGAAAGTTTCTAAAGTTTCAATTTCATATTTATAGAGTTTTAATAGCTAGAAATACCCAACGTTGTCCGGGTGGATGTAATGAAGTCCCATTTTCTGTAAAAAGTTTAGCAAGATGAGACAGGTGTGTAAACAGAAGAAATATAAGAAATGTTAGTTTTCAACATGAGGTTAGAGTATATAGTAGAATAGATTAAAATAATGGAAAATTCCATTAGATGTTATGATTACTATTGTGGTGGTGTGAGTTCCGAATCCTTCGTCTCCATTATTATAGCTTTACAAGTCGGTAATTATGGACACAATTTTTTTTTATAATATAAGCTTTCTCTCTCTCTCTCTCTCTCTTTCTCTCTCTCTCTCTCTCTCTCTAGCTTTCTCTCTTTCGAGCTCTCTCTCTCTCTCCCCCACTCTCGAGATTTCTATCCCTCTCGAGATTTTTGTCTCTCTCGAGATGTTTCTCTTTCTCAAGTATTAACTCTCTCTCTCTCAAGTATTAACTCTCTTTCTCTCTCTTTCTCTCTTTCTTTCTTTCTCTCTCTCTTTCTCTCTCTTTCTCTCTCTTTCTCTCTCTCTCTCTTTCTCTCTCTCTCTCTCTTCTCTCTCTCTCTCTCTTTTTCTCTCTCTTTTTCTCTCTCTTTCTCTCTTTTTCTCTCTCTCTTTTTCTCTCTCTCTTTTTCTCTCTCTCTTTTTCTCTCTCTTTTTCTCTCTCTCTTTTTCTCTCTCTCTTTTTCTCTCTCTCTTTTTCTCTATTTCTCTCTCTCTTTCTCTCTCTCTTTCTCTCTCTCTCTTTCTCTCTCTCTTTCTCTATTTTTCTCTCTCTCTCTTTCTCTATTTCTCTCTCTCTCTCTTTTTCTCTCTCTCTTTCTCTCTTTTTCTCTCTCTCTCTCTCTCTCTCTTTCTCTCTCTCTCTTTCTCTCTCTCTCTTTCTCTCTCTCTCTTTCTCTCTTTCTCTTTCTCTCTCTCTTTCTCTCTTTCTCTTTCTCTCTCTCTTTCTCTCTCTCTCTCTTTCTCTTCTCTCTCTCTTTCTCTTTCTCTCTCTCTTTCTCTTCTCTCTCTCTCTTCTCTCTTCTCTCTCTCTCTTTCTCTTTCTCTCTCTCTCTCTCTCTCTCTTTCTCTCTCTCTCTTTCTCTCTCTCTCTCTTTCTCTCTCTCTCTGTCCCTCCCTCTTGGGCTTTCTTTCTTTCTCCCCCACTAGCTCTCTCTCTCTTTCTCTCTCTCTCTTTCTCTCTCTCTCTCTTTCTCTCTCTCTCTCTTTCTCTCTCTCTCTTTCTCTCTCTCTTTCTCTCTCTCTCTGTCCATCCCTCTTTGGCTTTCTTTCTCTCTCCCCCACTAGCTCTCTCTCTCTTTCTCTCTCTATTTCGAGCTTTCAATTAAACTCTCTTTTATGCTGCTTTTTGCTTTAGCTTATTTTATCCCCCTCACTCTCTCTCTCTCTCTCTCTCACACACACTCTCTCTCTCTCTCCAGTAGAGAGTTAATGTAGTTGGACATAAACTTTTCCATCTGGACACAGTCCACATACTGGACATGAGAAATTGGTCTGCCTAGCGCTATAACCATTTGACAATCTGACCGGGCCAACCCCTCCACCATATAATTGTTTCTATTCTCAAGATATACACTGCAATTTTCTCATTGTATCATTTAACTGACCACAGTTTGACAGAAATATATGGCTGTCCATTGGATTCTCATCTCACTTTTTGCCTAGTGCATCCAATAGCTACGTTTCTTCTCTGGAGCTGGCCACTTTCTGGACCAGTTAGTTTTGTTTGTTTTATGCATCAATGAGGAAAACACATAATTTTTTTTATTAATATATTTCGATAAGCAGCCTATCATAAAATAAATGGAAGCTTCTCAAATCGCTTGGACAGCGCGTATTATTCATTTTTCAAAAACATCTTGGTTTCGAGAAAACAAAAACGGATATACTTGACATCCCATACTGGCCGAAACGATATTTGTATTTTCCTATTAGATGAAACTGCACAAAATGATAACCTTTTATTTTAATTTATGTTTAATACCTATAAAATATCACAACGAAAGAGTGATGACTCTTACTGGTATCCCGATATCAATATCCTTACTTTATTTTATTGTATTTTCCTTAGAGGATCTTTGCATATTTTCTGGATCTCCAGTCCTCCCTTATTGTTGGATGCTTTGCTCATCTCTTCCATCAAAGGAATCTCTACATTACTGCAGATCTACAGTCTAGTGTTTTCTGGGTTTACCATAAGATTTTTTAGTGCAAAGTTCTTTCTTAAATGCTCTGTATGTATATTGATTTCAGAAACTTATTTGCTCCGGATAGATTAAATAAAGTGTTCAGAGTTCGAAAAGACGCAATTAAAGAAGGCTGAAGGTTAGATCGGCCGAGGTGTTGTTAGAGTAACATCAAAGATGAGAATAGTAGTCCAAAAAATCCAGATAATTTAAATTATCTAAAAAAAAATTTCCGAAATCTTGCCCTACTCTTTATCTGTGATTAAAACTAAATGTAAATTCCGTGAACGAAGTTTCTTCCTTAGAAATGTCTGACTATGGAACTCTATGCCGCAGGGCTGCTTTCCAGTTGACTATATCACGGTTGTTTTCAAATCCAATGTAATCAAGTTCTTGTTCAGTAATCTTTTTAAATAATTCTTATTGGTACAAATCATTGTGTTCTCTCACCGATCATCTATTAACCTTTATCCTCGACCAGCCTTCGAGCCTTGATAAGTGCCAATTCCTATGTTTAAAAAAAACTGAAGCAAGGTGCACTTCAATATTAATTTTAAGAAAGAGAAAGAATTTTGCTTTACGATAAAAAAAATAGCGCTTAAAGGTCAATTGTTAGTCTGAATACTTCTTGCTTTGTTTACTAAACCAATCTAATTTAGTTTTTGGAAATTCTTTTGTGAGTTTACCAATGCCAGCACAACAGATTGGTCTTTTGTTTTTGATCAAATACGATTAAAAGACTTGATTCGATCTGTGAAAAAGAAATTAGGATTTAACAAGAATTGATTTTTCTGTTTCTTGTCGAGAAGACAACTTCTGCTCTTGCTGTAAAATAATTCTACAACTCACAAAATCTACCTTTAATTTCTTCTTTCCGGGAATAAAGTTTTGATCATTGGAGTCTTTTGTTCTGTTACAGACTGTGGCATGAACTGTGCAAACGAAAGACTCTATTGAACAAAGACAGGAATGAGAACAAGTCTTTTAGTATTACCTACATCTACGCACAGCCATACTCGCACATACATACATCAGAGGGTGTTCAAACCTAATTATCCCATTTTTCGATACACTAGAATGCAAAGATTGATGACCCTAAAATCCAAAACACAAAGTTTGTTTTTATACATATATATATATATATATATATATATATATATATCAGACATATAATGTACTATACACATTTATACACAATACCCATTTTTTTTGTAGCAAAGGCATTTATTCCCTCATTCTCCTGCCACGCGTGACTTCTCATTACGGCTATGACGTCATCCATTAATCTTCTTCAAAATGTTCTCCCTTTTTTATAATCTTTTTTCTTACAGTGACGTTATTTCGCATGCATTTCCATACGCGCGTCCGTGTTCTGTTACAGACACACCTCCAGATAAAAGGACTGTATTTCACAGGACCAATATTGCAATACACTTACAGTTTCAGCCCCTACTCCTTTAGTACATCTCTGAAGTGGTGAGATCCCACCCAGCAAGAGGTCGTATTAATATTGGTGAAGGCTACTTTTCTGTCCAACACTCAGCATTGTTTTTTTTTTCCAGTATGATGCCTTCTGCACTGCTTCGCCATTTTTTTAAAAAGTTTTGAATGGCATGTGAAATTGAAGAAATGCTCAAACATCAAACAAAAGAAAATATGTAGTAACTTATGGCGGACCCTGTATATAAGTAGACAGAATGTACCCTATTTTCTTTAATGAGCCAAGAATTTCTACAGGCTTCGCTAGTCCCTGAAAGATAAGAGTATTTGACGACAGAACTTTTTAAACAATCTTAAAATATATTTTTCTAAGCTTTGATGAAATTATTTAACTTTGTAACTTCATTCGGGTTACCCGATAAAAAAGTCTCAAGCTAACAGAACTTATTTTTCTTGACCTGCACAACGACGAACATCTTGAAAATCCACTTTAGCATAAACACTAAAGATTAAACTTTGCGTTTCTATTTTAGTGATCTACAAACCTGAATACTTTCCTGAGAAAAATACAAGAATTCAACCATCTTTTATCGTTAATCCCCCTTGTCATATCTGATTAGTTTCATATCCTATGAAAGATGTTCTTTCCATCCCAATATTTCAGACACACACCTACATATAACAGGATAGTAGACTGTATTTCACATAACCAATATAGCAATACACTTACCAATACCATCTGATTCTAATGCTATACCTGTTGATAAATGATCGGCAGCGGCAGATGGACATACGCATTCTGCCCTGGAGTCTGCATAACAATTCACAGGAACGAATTCACTGAGGCAGTGCAGTAAAGTACCTGAAGCATGAGTTATATAAGCCTCTTAATCTGAAAACTGAAGGAAAGTTCGAGTACAAAAAGCCGCAACAAAGATTATCGATTTGTTTCATGGATTAAGTGATCGATAATAACCTTGTGGCATAAGTAAGTGTCTGTCATTGTCCAACTTTGCAGACAATGTAACAGGTTTTAAGATGGCTGCCACAGAGGCTCGCTTTGCAAGAGGCATAATTCACTTCAAGCAACAAACTCTTCAGAGGGGAAAGAACATACGCAAAAATCTTATTTGCTGAGGAAGTATGTAGATAGAGTGTAACACACTAGGTCATAAAATGTTGAGGTTTGAGAATTTGAATAATACACGATAATTACTAGAAAAGTGGGAAATTTTTAAACAATTTTAGAATCTTTTAGATGAGGAGTAATAATTCGTATTATTTAGATTATTCGACCTACTATTACCTTGGGTATTGTTTTCACAATATAATACAATATGGGAACTGTCTGTATGTATGTTTGTATGTCTGCCTAAAACTTTCGACAGAGGCGACGGATCTTCATGGGATCGATATCGTTTTGATGCTCGAACGTTCGGACGACAAATACCGAAAAATGTGCTAAAAACATTAAGTCCTTCACCCTCAAGTGGGCACTTTTCTACAGGGAGGAGTGGCTTTTTTAGAAAGTCATCCCCTCTTTTTGATTGACTAGCCTTAATTCAAACCTACGTCCGGTTTGGCGATGGGCGTAACAGCAAAACGTCACGTTTTTTTTTCACATTCTTCTCCAGCTTCGCGGTACGGGTTCTAGCCTGTCTGCCTACTACCACTTTTTTTTTTTTTTTTTTTTGCTCAACATACACTTTCAAACATCCGGGCACCCAGGCTAGTTCATTATAAAAACTAGATAAACTTACAGCCATAGTTGTGTGTGTGTATACACACACACACACACATATATATATACTAACGTAACCTGTAGTAATAATGATCTATATTGATAAATAGTAAGATTGTACATCTAAAACCAAAAATAAATTCAAAGCTCCCAAAATTCATACTAGAATTGTCTGTAAGAACTTATTCCATAATAAATAAGGTATTAGGTAAGATTTATGTGTGTCTCTCTTCTAGAGGTTGAAGGTTCAATCATCGATGGTATAACACATAAAGTACTAGGTAAATATGAGTTATAAGTGACCTCCTTCTGTAGGTTGAAGGTTCAATTTTCAATGTAAGCGATACCTGGAATACAATTACTCAGGACTTCTACCCAGTCATGGTTAACGTAGATTAAATAAAAGGTTCCATTCAAAATTCCATGCAGATTCCCAAGTTTGACATAATACACCTGAAGTTCAGAGATTATATCAACCGAATCGTTGTGAAATACATCGAGAGCCGTTGTCTGAATGATCCAATCAATGCGAATTGTCAA
Organism: Euprymna scolopes; assembly: GCF_053919585.1. NCBI lineage: Eukaryota > Metazoa > Mollusca > Cephalopoda > Sepiida > Sepiolidae > Euprymna > Euprymna scolopes. The sequence continues at coordinate 174,096,560 of NC_136484.1, read as the reverse complement.
ATGGTATTTTACAAAGGGTAACTTATATAATGTGTTTCAAAGGTTATTGTTAAAAATATTCAACTTGTCTATCAAACCCACATTTTATTGATTAAAACAATGTAACCAGAGTTTAATGGCTGACTAAAAGGGTAATATTCTTTTTTTTAATAGTATTTTATATTATCGAGACAAAACCATTTGCTTATTGTAAATTGACTGAAAATAAGATTGTTTTTGGAATAGTCTGTTTACAGCAACTCTGAGGATGGAACAAGATAACTTAAGACGGCTTGTTTGGTATGCTAACCACTGAGCCATGCCAAATTCCTTTAGGAATTTGGAGGAGATAAACAATGTCTTAGAAGCCAGAAGGAATGGAAGAAAAATGAGAAAATATTAAAGGCCAAAAAAGCAAATTACACACTTTTGTCTCCGCGTGAACAACGGAGAGGTGAGGGTTGTGTTAGAACTTTTAAAACTGCAGACAATCTTTTGCCAGGCAAAAATGGTTTTGGTAAATTTGTTTAGTTTCGTGGCCTGTAAAAGTGAGAGAAAGAAGAGTCAAAAATGTCTGAAGGTGACACAAGTGTAGGCAGTTGAACAGGGGAGAAAGTGTCTGATTAGCCAGGCCGGGTTCGCAACATGCACAAGCTCATCAGCTCTCATCTCCTTGCATCTCCCCCTTCAGTCCATTTAATATTTGACAGTGGAGATCCCATCAATTTTGTGAAGGAGCTGAGGAGCAGATTGGAGAATTAAAGGTAAAGAAGCAAGGCGGGATAAGGGTTGAGGGCTAAGGAGATGGAGAAGCTGGATTTTGATGTTATGTGGCCGATGGAGAAAGGAAGTAGGGTTGATGAGGAGTAGACGTTTGCATAAAGAGCTGGAAGCAAGTAATTGATGATTGCTTAAAGACTTGGTGTTGAGCTTAACTGAAGATTACACTCTTTTCTTGATTTCATAACCAAAAAATGTGGAATAGTTTTATGTACTCGCTTCTCGTAGATTTTTTTCTATATTTTATCCATCTCTCTCGTTTTATTTCTTGTCGTTTCTCTCTATTTCTCTTTCTCCCTCTCTCTCCCCCTCGCTCCCTCTCTCTCCCTCTTTTTCTCCCTCGCTTTCTCCCTCCCCCCTCTCTCCCCCTCCCCCTCTCCCCCTCCCCCTCTCTCACCCTCCCACTCTCTCACCCTCCCGCTCTCTCTCCCTCCTCGCTCTCTCTCCCTCCTCGCTCTCTCTCCCTCCGCCATCCCCCCCTCTTCTTTCCTTCCCTCCTCCCTCTCTCTCTCTCTCTCTCTCTATTGTATTTTCTGTATTTTCGTTTCCACTCTTTTCTCAATTTCTTGTCACTCTCGTTTTTGTATTTTAATTATTTTATTATTCGGGATTCAAGTGAAAGAAATAAATGCATGTCAATAACAAGAATACGTTTTCAAATATATTTACAGTATAAAAAGCTTTATTTTATATCATACACAAGAATGGTATAAAAATATTTGTATTTATACATTTTATTTATTTACTTTCGTTGTAATCGCCATATCAGTTTAGTATCTATTTTACATGCTGACATATGTTAGAGGACTTTTAGAAATTGATTTCCAAAGATACCTTTTCTTTTTCTGTTTTTTTTACGTTTTCACCCCAAACAAGGTACATTGCAACTTTGGTGTAGGGGACTACTATCAGGGCAACAACTACTGGGGCACTATGTAGGGATTTGGGCAGCAAGATGTCGGTTCACGTTACACTTAAACTTCTGCACGTCAGTACAGTTGGGTAAGCAGGGACCTGGAATGGAATTCCAAAGTCTAGCGGTTCTGGGGAAGAAACTATTGGAGTAAAACGATCTTTTACATCTAGGGATTTCTACAGTGTGGGGGTGGGATTTAGCAGCCTGTTGGGTTTGTCGAGGGTGCTCACGTCGTGAGGGCACAAGTGATTGCAGTTCGTCAGACCATTCACCACTAAAATACTTGTAGAAAAGGCAGAGGGATGCAACATTTCGTCGATGGGACAGAGGCTGAAGCTTAGATGCCAGTTCAGGGCCTATCAGGTTTGCGACTCTCTTTTGAACCTTGTCAAGGAGCGAGAGACTAGTAGCAGATGCAGCAGCCCAAATATGACAGCAATACTCCGTACATGGGCGAATGGTGGCCTTATAGAGGTACAGGATACTTTCGGGTGTTAGTAGTTTTCTAGCACAGTAGAGAGAGCCCACCTTTCTTGCAGCGGTCCTGGCAATACCTTCAATGTAATTGTTCCAACTCATGTTTCCTGTGAACGTTAGGCCAAGGAGTTTGGAAGATGTACTCTCAGATAAAGAGTCGTTGGCCATTGCTATAGGTGGTAGAAAGGGTTTCTTGTAATTATTGTAAGAAACTTCTTTACTTTGCCTTCATTTTCTTTAATCCATTGTTTTCATTCCCCCCCCTCATATCTTATTTGCCCATTCCCCAGCAAACCAATTCTCCTATCGCAACTGTTCTACAGCGACTATCATAAGAACTTTCATCCATTTTTTTTACTCTTGATATATGAAGTTTTCTTTTTTGTACACATACTCCTATACTGCACCGATTTAATCTCCCTCGGGAGTCATCAGATCTAAACTTATCTTTAGGACTCGCATCACACATTGTTTATTTCCTTCCTCTTTTTCACTATTTCACTTTTTTGCCTTTTTATCTCTCGGCGTCTGTCACACTTTATGTCAGAAATATTTAAACTTTTCACTAATATTTCAAAATGTCCACCATTTTTAGTTTTTGTCACTGCAGCCACTTAAGAATAGAACTCATTCGTCATTACGTCATTTTATTCCTGTTTAAAGAAATATAATGTAGATTCAAAATTAGCTTGCCGTATGACACGAGGAAAATTGTCTCCTTTTATGAATATAAAAGAGACACGAAGTAGCATGAAGTTAGAGTCGCAAATCTGATAGGCCCTGAACTGGCATTTAAGCTTCAGCCTCTGTCCCATCGACGAACCGTTGCATCCCTCTGCCTGTTCTACAAGTATTTTAATGGTGAATGCTCTAATGAACTGCAAGCACTTGTGCCCCACGACGTGAACACCCTCGATAGACCCGACAGGCTGCAAAATCCCACCCCCACACTGTAGAGATCCCTAGATGTAAAAGATCTTTTTACTCCAATAGTTTCTTCCCCAGAACCGCTAGACTTTATAATTCCATTCCAGGTCCCTGCTTACCCAACTGTACTGACGTGCAAAAGTTTAAGTGTAACGTGAACCGACATCTTGCTGCCCAAATCCCTACATAGTACCCCAGTAGTTGTTGCCCCTGATAGTAGCCCCCTACACCAAAGTGGCAATGTGCGTTGTTTGGGGTGAAAATTTAATAAAAGAAATAAAATTTTTAAAAAATGAAAAATTATGGTAAAGAAGAGATTAACGATCGTCTTTATTTATTTTTTTTTTAAATAAAATTAGACAATTAAAATAAAGTTAGACAACTAAAAGGATGATAAGGAAGAAGAAAAATCGAATGGTAGCGAGGAACTGTTGGGGGGGGGGAGGTAGACAATACATAACATATAACTTAGAATTTCTTTTGCTTTTTTCAAACAATTGCCAAGGTTATGAGAACCTTCGATAAACAATTCTAAAAATAGAGCAATTAAAAAAATTAATCATTTTTATATAATTAGCGATAAGTTCAATTAACAAATGAAATAATGTAAAAAGGGGGAAAATAGAAAAAAAGACATTTTGAAATCTAAGTAATACATCAAAAAGTAAACAACAATTTGCTTGTGTATTACTCTTATTTTGATTAATGTTAGAAAGTTTGAATGTGACCCTTGAAGATGTATTAAAATAGATCCTTTATTAATAAGAGGAAATATGGATGTTTACCAAATAAATCTGGATACATAAAACTAATTGAAAACAAACATTCAACAGAAAATAAATCGGATTTATGGTTGAACACATTTTTAGCTACAGTCTCATTTGTCATCAGTTTGTGAAGCTTTTACTTGAAATATGTTTGCTTGTTCTGCTTACTTTATATAGCATTTTTGTTGATCTGTCACGGATAATTTTGAAATAGCATTTTTGTTGATCTGTCACGGATAATTTTGAAATAGCATTTTTGTTGATCTGTCACGGATAATTTTGTAAACAGCATTTTTGTTGATCTGTCACGGATAATTTTGTAATAGCATTTTTGTTGATCTGTCACGGATAATTTTGTAAACATCATTTTTGTTGATCTGTCACGGATAATTTTGTAAACAGCATTTTTGTTGATCTGTTACGGATAATTTTGTAAACAGAATTTTTTGTTGATCTGTCACGGATAATTTTGTAAACAGAATTTTTTTGATCTGTCACGGATAATTTTGTAAACAGCATTTTTGTTGATCTGTCACGGATAATTTTGAAATTGCATTTTTGTTGATCTGTCACGGATAATTTTGAAATAGCATTTTTGTTGATCTGTCACGGATAATTTTGTAAACAGCATTTTTGTTGACCTGTCACGGATAATTTTGAAATAGCATTTTTGTTGGTTTGTTATGCGTTAGTTTGAAAAAAGAACATTTTCCTTGCTCTATTATGCTTGAATTAAAAGAAAATAATATTTTCCTTGATCTGTTATACCTTAGTGTGAATATAATTTTCGTTGGTCTCTACTGGTTCAATTTAAAACAATAGTATTTACATCGACTTGTAATTTCCTAGTTTGAAAATCAGCATTTTGGTCCACCACGTTTAAATTTGCAATGTTTTAGATGAGGCCACAAATTTTTATAAAATATGTTATTCCCCTATTAGTCAGTTCGTCAGTCTTAAATTAAAAATATTTCCATCGCAAAAATGGACGTCGCAATCGAAGGAATGACCATTCCTATGAATTCCAAAGAAACATACCAAATTTGATTTATCCGAACGGCTCTCCTTAAATTCGTCCGACAGACTGTGCTTTATTTCAATTTTGCTGCCATCATTCTCCATTGTCAATCTTTGGATAATCTCTTCCGCAAAATGACAGTTCCACAGACATGGCAGATATTTTTTCTCCGACAATATTTGTGGCCAACAATGTGCATAAAGATGAAATTACTTGAGATAAGAACGAGAAAGATTGAACGTGGGGTTAGGCTTAAAAATGGTGTCGTTTTTATCCACGAACGATAACTAATTACCATTCACCCCTTATCAGATAAATACATCTACGTGCGATTTGATTGGTCATAAAATTTGTCAAAGCAGGTGGATAAGGGCGCCGAGGCTTTGCATTGGATGCTCTCTCTACAATAAAACCCGCTATGCATGACCATAAAGTCGGCGCGGCTTCGAACAGTATCGCTTACTTTTGTAGCACCCATCTCCGACAAGTTTTCGAAATATCCGACAAAGATTTATGTTTCAATCAATATTGTTATGTGTGTCTGCTCAGGGGTGAAAAATGTGAATTTTACCAAACTATATAAAGCTTCTGTTTTGCTGTTTTTACTTTTTACACTAGCTGGCCGCCCAGCGTTGCCCAGTTATAAAATATGCTTAAATATGATATTGTATTTATGCAGATTTCATATTTATTATTATAGAACCATTTCTCTATTGATTATTATATTGTACCTAATATATAGTGATTTAAAAAATATTTGAGTGCAATCATTTAGAATCTGAATCACAACATTTAGCTCTGCAGCGGTATTCGCTACCGTATGACGTACGGCCAGGTGAATATTAAAACTTATAAAATTAACGGAGTTTAACATTTTTTTCTCCAGTGTGGGGGAGGGGGGACTGACCCTTTAATGTTAATACCACCAGAAAAATGAAGAGGAAAAAAAAAAAGTTTTCTTTGAAAAAGATCTTACACCAAAAGTCTAAAAAAATGATTTTAATAATTCTATAAAATATTTTTCACGTTATTTGGTTTTCTAATATTTTCAGATTAACGTTAAGTGTTTGCAGAAGATGTGACTAAACTCTTGCTTTAATTTATATTTTAATTGAATCTAAATAATATTATGTACTTTTACAGGACCAATACGCAAATTTGTTAGATTTATGGTTTCTTGTAAATATTTCAAGTGGTTTTTTTTTATAGCAGGATAGACAATAATATAATGTAGAGAGTAAATACCAAATATACTAAATTTGTTTGATCTTCAATGATATTAAGAATATATAGATATTGAATATTGCTAACGAAACATATCTGTAACACATTTTTATTTTCTCATAAGAGTGTTTTCAAAAATTGTGAATTGAACTTTAATACACACACACGCACATACATATATATATATATATATATATATATATATATATATATACACACACACACACACACAGGGTGTCCACAAAGTCTGGCTACATTATGTAGCCAGACTTTGTGGAAGCATCCTGTAGATTATGTAGGCAGACTTTGTGGGCACCCTGTATACACACACACGTGTATGTATATATATATATATATATATATATATATATATATATATGTATATATAATATTAATTAGGTATGACACTAATTTTCGACACCCATAAAAATACAAGTAAAACGAAATTAATTCACCGTAATTTTTCCTCTGTCTTAGAGCAGGTTCAGAGTTTAAATTGCATATAAATATTATTTATTTTATACTCACGAAAACCGGCAAGATTTAATTTGGACATCACAAAAAAAAAATAAATCTTTTAAAAATTACAAAATATAACAATGGCAGCAAATCCTTTGCAAAACAAATTAAACATTAAAAATATAGGAAAAAAGGTCAGTACAAATATATGTTATACTTTGCTAAAGTTTTTTTCAATCATTTTATTCAAGTGAAATATAACAGTAAAAGTCTCACTTTTGACTTGAAATATTATGGAAAAGACATACCGCTCCCCCCCAAAAAATATAAAACAAAATTTATCACATTTAAGCAGAGATGATCTAAAAAAAATTAGCTTCCAGTATCTATGGACGGCCTTAAGTGACAACTTTTCCTCGTTGATAATAATTTATTCATTTTCAATATTGTAATTTGTAGCCTGAGAAAAGTTATATTAAAATTATTTCTATTAAATTCCTCTTTATTCTAGCGAGCATTAAGTTTTAATTTATAAAAATAAACATTATTTGAATTTTAACTAAATCATTAAGTTTATCAGGAAATAATTTTTATTCGAAATTTTTCTATGAAATTATGAACTAAAAGTCGTTTATTTAATTTTAACAGATTGTTAAATCATCTGTGCAAAAAAGAAATGTAATTAATTCTGGACTCATAATTGTTTCGGTTGGTTTAGAAATTATATTTTTGCTCTAACATTGATGAAACAAGTAATATACGCTACGCGATGATTTTTATTAGTGAGATGCGAAGTTGAACAAATAAGTTTTCCATAGAAAAAATTATTTACATTCGATTTCTCAATATGTTTTTAAACGACATCGATAAAAAAAAAAATGATTAACAGTAAGATCGTCTGTTTATCCTAAGTATTAAGAGTCAATCTTCCACATTTTTAACGGAGTTTGAAAAATTCAATTAGTAAAAAAATAAATTATTTCTGAAATATTTTGAACTTTCACAGGCGAAATTTTAAAATGCAAATAATGCATATATTTTTTATTTTGTAAATCTTAAATCATTTTAATATATTTTCCAACTTCTTTTTTCCGAAATATCGTCTAAATCAGCAAGGATTGTGACCCAAAGTTAAATATATTGTATTTCATTATTCCAGCATATTTTTATGTGTAAAAAAAACTAAGATGTAACCCGCCCTCCAAAAACAAAAAAAAAAAAAAAAAAAAAAACTGAAAAAATCGCGTTGGGAGAGGTGGGGGAATATGAGAATTTATTGTATATTATTTTATTTCAGTTTATATATAGTAATTTTTTTTTAATACGTCTGTAAAAACATTAACGAAATTAATAAATTATTTGATTCTTGAGAAATTAAAAAAAAATGCGTTTATGTTTACGTCAAAATACGTAAAAATAACAATCGGTTGCATTTCCCCGTTTTTAGCTTCTGGGCAATTTTTTTTTTTAGAAAATTCACCGGTTTTACGAAGGGTAAAAAAAATAAATTCTTTCTAATCATTCTTAAGAATACAGTAAAAATGATGATGAATCAATTTTATTTTACAAGTTTTTACAGTTATTTGTTATGGGGGTCGAAAATTCCGCCTAGGTTATGGTCATACATGCATGCATACATGATGATTGCAACGTCTTGTCAGACAAGTGCCACTCCCTGAGACACTTAAATCCATGAGCCCAAATGCCTGAGGGAGTATCTATACAAAGATGATGTTACAGAGTCTTAGCTTTGTACGACAGCTAAGTGTCTCTCTCGGTTCAGAATGTTGAGATCCAGCAACAAGCAAGAGCAAGATAGCCAGCAACAAATTAAACTGCAGACCAGCTTAATGGGGGTACTGGTCTCTCGCTTTATGGTTTTTTAAATCAGAGATTTGCTTCTCCTAAAAAGGTTGCTTTCACCACGGCTTACGGGAGCCCTCTCCACCGCAACACACACACACACACACACACACACACACACACACACACACACGGTGCTTGTTAGTCGCATACATACATACATACATATATATATTTGTGTGTTAGTGTATTCCTTCCTCATAGGCTCACCCACTTCGGAACCTATCTTTTTCAAATTTCAGACAAAGCTATTTATATGTATGGCAGTGTTCTTAGATTTGTTTTGTACAGAAATTCCTCCTATAAGTATCGAAAACATCCGATCTTAAAAATAGCTTTTCTCTCTTATAGATATAAAGAATTTTTACAGAGGAATAATTTACGATACACTGGCAAAAGGAGATTATTAAATGTCAGCAAAGCATTGCTCCTTAAAAATCATATATAAAAAAAGATTTATTGTAAACGGGAGATATAGCTTACTGGCGGAGCATTCTACTTCAGATCGAACGATATCCTGTTGAAACCCGAGTGTACCTCACCATTTTGATTTTATTTTTTCTTATTAATGAGTTTAATTTGCGAAAAAAGAAGAGGTATCATTTAAAATCGCCGCAAATCATTTCTTTATTTGCATATTTTTAAAATAAGCATTAATCAAAAATAACTTTTCAAGTGCATTCATCGTCAAGCCAATATATCAGCTGACATGATATTGTAAACAAACACAGGCGGAATTTGTTGAATGACATTATCATTATTTTTTATTTATTTATTTTTGCGAATTAGTGCACCTGGCAAATTATTCCTCGTAATAAATAATAATCAATAGCGAATTGGTTCTTTAATGCATACGCAATCTGCATAAATTAAAATATCAGTATTGTACGACCGAGCAACGCCGGGCTGCCAGCTAGTATAATATTTCGTACATAAGTTATGCATCGATTTGGTAAAGTTAAAATAACTTCAAGTAGTGCGTTTTTACTTTACCGTAAATGCAATAAATGAGCCCATCTTTTGCGTTTATTCATTTAGATTGATTTCTTTTTAAAGTACTCTCCGGGAGTTGAGGGTAGGCTCGGGAACGGAACTCTTAATATTCTTTCCTTATTCTTTATTTATTATTTGCAAAATTGTCTGTAAAAACAAAGGAAATTCTTTTTACCATTGCTTAACCATAACATTTCTGGATGAGTTTAACTTTTTTGGTTTAAATATTTTATTTTTCATTTCTGTATGTGAGAGAAAGCGATAAATGGGTTGGGCTAACAGCTTCCCTCATCGTCTGCGCTATCGCATATCCAACGTCAATTCGAATTTGAAGAAGAAAAATATATCCACCTTTTTTTTAATGTAAAAAGATCAAAGCCTTCGAATCTCTTTCATCTTTATGGAAAGTTTTATATTTCTGTTTTTAATTATTTTGGACAACTTATTCGCCTGCATTCTCACAAAATTTAAAATATTTTTTGTTCGACAGACTTTCGTTTTTTGCCATTTAATGTTTCTTTTCCTTTCTTTATATCTTCCTCTTTCTTTTCCTTTTCTTTTCCTTTCTTTTCTTTTCCTTCCTTTTCTTCCTCCTCTTTTACTGTACATTTTCCCCCCCTTTCACTTTTCTCTTTTTCCCCTTTCTCTTTTTCCCCCTTTCTCCCTTTTCCACTTTCTCTTGATCCTCTTTTTTTTGTATTTTTCCCTCTCTTTTCTGTAGTTTGTCCCCTTTGTTTGTCCTCTCTTTCTCCTCTTTTTGTTCCCGTTGTCCTTTTTTTTTCCTCTGATTACCTTGATTTATTTCTTCCACTTTTACCATTACCCTCTTCCTCTTTTACCATTACCCTCCTCCTCTTTTACCATTACCTCCTCCTCTTACGTCATTACCTCCTCCTCTTCTGCCGTTACTCCCTTCTCTTCAACTATACCCCTCCTCCTATCTGTTTCCTCCCTCCCCCGCTTTCTCTATCCCCCCTCCTTTTCTTGCCTTCCTCTTTATCCTTTTCACCTTTATTTCTTTTATTTCCTCTTTCCTTTCCTCAATGTATTTCCGCAACTGTTTTTCCTCTATTTCCACGCTCCTGTTTTTCCTTTTCTTCCTCTTCTATTTTATGCTCCTCTGCTGCCTTCTCTATTTCTGTCTCCTTTTTTTGTTTTTCTTTTTTATTCCCCTTTTTCTCTTTATCTTTTTCACAACCCCCACCCTCACTTCATTGTTCCTTCACTCCGCAACCTCTATTCCAGTATCTAATTTTTTTACTCAAGATTTTTCCAGTAATTTATTTCTTTATTATCGAATCCACCCTGCTACCCGAACAACCTTTCCTCCACCCGCCTACCCACTGTTTTCTTTTTCTCACGTGCACATCTTCATCCTCCCTTCGTCAGCTTCTCACAATTCTTAACCTTCGGATAACTTTGTCTCCATTCTTCTCAATACATTGTCTAAGACTTCTGCACTTTTATTATTTAATCACTTTTATTATTTAATCACTTTTATTATTTAATCACTTTTATTATTTAATCACTTTTATCCTTTTTTTTTTCGTAGTAACCTTTTTTCCTATCAATGATTCTTTAAATGAAACATTTTTTAAAATGTAGGACTCCTAATTTTATTCCAAATTCGAAGTTTATCACATATTTGCACTTAATTTACTTACTTTTAATAATTTATGTATATTGTTTTCACATAAACTGCAAAAATATTTATTATATTATTATTACAAGCTATTATAAACTTATATTACAAAAAAAAAATTAAATCGAAAACTAATGCTATAGTTAGCAGGATAAACGTTAACTTCGGTAAATTTTCGATTAAAAGGTTTTAAATATTTCGTAAATATCAGTTGGGCTCTGGGTGCGTGTGCGACACCATCACAGAAAAAGATCTAAACACTAATGTCCACATCTTAGTTTTCTGCGGAGGCCATGTTTGTCAGTCAACTCCGTATATGCAGCTCTGAGTGACAACCTGTTCTCAACCGTCACAAACTCAAGACAATCTATAAACTATCCCCAGCTGTTGTAAAACTAATTCCCACTTTTAAAACTGTCTGTATACTAACTCTAAATATATTGCCCTCTATATTCGGTCATTTGTCTCAGTTACCGCCACAGCTTGATTAACAATCCTATTTCAGATATCCTTTGTGTGTGTTTGTGAATTACTCCCAACCTATCGTCTTTTTACCAATTTAACTTGTATAGGAATCACTTATTTCTTCTTTTTGTTATAAATTTTCACTCTTAATTTTTCTCACTTGCTGACATTTCTGAGCGAGGGGGTGGGGTGATTTTTCATAATATCACTGAATCACAAAAATATTTTGCTACAGTCTAAAACTATATTCATGTTAAACGTGTGAAAATACAGATTATACAACTGAACTTATAAACTCGGAAAAATGAAATTTGGTAAGATTTTTAAATTTTTCTTATTCTATGCAGTTTACGGGCCACTGTGCTCTTCTGTTTGATAAATAGTTAGATGAATGTACAGAATATTTTAATAATCCTTCTCATGTTAAGAATGCTTTTCTACATAATAATAAAGTTATTATTTCAGCTCGGCTCATAAACTTCACGAGTACCGACATTTTTTGTGGGATCACTCTGTATATTCAAATTTATCAACGAGATTTAATTTTCAATGTCTTGTCCTCTATAAAAGCCTTTCAATTCAATGAAAACACTCTTCTCCTCAAATTTCGATAATAAAACAGGTAAACTGTTTTTCCTCTCGACAGAAACCTTTTCAACCAAGCTGGAGTTTGCTCCTTCAGTTTCACAATTCCTTTATGTCGTCAATGATTTCAAATTTGAAGTAAGCATTTTTGTTTAAATCCAAACTATCTTTGGCAATGAATACTTTAAAATCCTTCTTCTTACTGTCATTTTTAATTGAAACATTGCCCAACCTAAACTCCAAAAGCTACATCAATAAGGTTGATAAAAAGACAAAAAAAAGTAATAAGAAATTTAAAAAATCGTATGCAGCTACAAGCTATTCATGCATCTTTTAAAGATTATATTTAATATAATTATTTCCTTTTATAATGTCAATATTCCGTAGGGATAGTACATTATATTATGTAATTTATGGCCTTATGTTGGACACTGATTACATTAGCTAGTGTTAACTTTGTAAAGAGTAAAATTAAATACAGGTGAAGTGACACAAGGTTTTTTGGGAAAAAATAATTTTCACGAAAGAAGACTGGACAAATGATCTGAAGGTTACGTATGAGGTTCCATAGGTCAAAGTAGAATAAAAAAAAAAGACGTCAGTCGACATGACACATAACATCATGAATATCGACGAGAACTTAATCGATTTACTCCTGCCATGATCAACTGTTTTTCTTTATAATTTTAATCCACAGCCGCTATTTTTACAAGCTAAACACCAAATGGAAAGTGTTTGCGAGATCCAAATACCCAACACATCTAGTTTGAAGTCTGTAGATCAAATATTCAGAGGGAAAGTCTAGTATAGACGTTTCAGACAGACAGGCAGGCACACACCCACACACATACTGTCAAGGTCACTTATATACATCAACCATTTATACAGAAAACTTTGCTTTAAATTGTTTCGTAGAATGAGACCGACAAGAAACTATTTAGTTTTATTTTAAATATCATTTTATGTGCTCTCATGATGACTTTTTTCTTGCCGATTTAATTATAATCCGGCGATTTCAACATATTTAGAAAGCCATTCTTAACATGAAAAGGTTTTTTTTAATATTCTGTACGTTCACCTAACAATTTGACAAACAGCAGCTAGTATAAAATTTGATTTAACTTGAAAATCCACAACTTAGTTGTTAAAAATTAAATGATTTGATTATAGTGCTAAAAGCTTTGCAGTATAACTATAAATCTCAGTTGATGAAATGACCGCCAAAAGACAGAGCAGACAATAGACGCATGTGTTAAGGAAAATAGATGCACACAGGTAGACATTATTTCTATATGCATTTCGCTAAGAGTATGTAATTAAAAAATGTTCGTAGTTTCATACGTATATATGTGTGTA